>NC_046154.1:195241940-195389440 GCF_011064425.1 Rattus rattus | reverse complement strand
TTTTCTAATTCATCGATCTTGTCTCTGAGCTTCAGTTCTCCTTGAGAGAACTGAACTTGGAAGATGGTAATGGTCTTTCTGAATAAACAAACAAACTACAAAAAAGTGTCTCAAGAAACTACAGTAAAAACCAAAACAGCAGCAACAACAACAACAACAACAACAAAAGAAAACAACCCAGGGAGACCTCAGACTAGACCCAGGGTGTGCCTGAGACAGACATTCAGTGGTTAGTGCTGAGCTGAGGTCATAGTTAGTAGGCGCCTCTCCTGGGTTCCCTACAATGCCTGCTCACCTTCCCCAGCAGCTATACGCCCTCCAGGATGCTTTCTGCCATTGCTCTGGGCCTCATGTAGAAGAGGGTTGTAGAACATCTCTTAGCTCTCCTAGTAAAGGTGTTCCTAATGCAATCACATTTTAAATGTATACTATAACATTTTTTCTTCCAATCATTTATCATATCATCAAGCTTGGTCCGCAGATGTGATGTATATATTTCTTTATCTCTGAAATACACATCATGGATCATGCTTTATCTTGTGTTTCCTGAGCTCCTGTTTTTTGAGTTCTTTCTAAACATTTGCTTTGACTTTTCTTTCATATTAATGGCTTTGGGAAGTATGTGGTGATTTTTGGTTGATTTTATATAACCTTAAGCACTGAGAGGCTGAATGGCAAACCTATGACCTGGGTAGGTCACATCAGAAGCAGATGAGTGGAGCTGGCCTTTGACAGTTGCAAGCACATCATCTGTGGTCTTTCCTCCTCCTTGAGACAGTTGTATTGAATTTCACTTGGAGGCTATTATGTCAGGCAGTGTCTTATTCAGGGTTTCTATTCCTGCACAAACATCATGACCAAGAAGCAAGTTGTGGAGGAAAGGGTTTATTCAGCTTACACTTCCACGTTGCTGTTCATCACCAAAGGAAGTCAGGACTGGAACTCAAGCAGGTCAGGAGGCAGGAGCTGACGCAGAGGCCATGGAGGGATGTTACTCACTGGCTTGCTTCCCCTGGCTTGCTCAGCTTGCTCTCTTATAGAACCCAAGACTGACCAGCCCAGGGATGGCACCACCCACAACGGGCTGTGTCCTCCCACCCTTGATCACTAGTTGAGAAAATGCCTTACAGCTGGGTCTCATGGAGGCATTTCCTCAAGGGAGGCTCCTTTCCCTGTGATAACTCCAGTTTGTGTCAAGTTGACACACAAAACCAACCAGCACAGACAGCAATTAAGTTGCTTCTAAGGGGCAGACTGGAAAGGGTCCTGGCTCAGAGTTCAGAACGCAGGTTTTTATTTTATCTTCCTGTTTGGATTATGGCACCATAACTGTGATTTTAGCTACCCTGTCCTCTATACTCATGTTTCTTTAACTTTGTATGGAAGAATGTGTCTGCTCACCCATATAGGGCACCAACAATAGACCAAAGTAACAATTTACCCACACACAGCTCAGTGAGCCAATGAGGATACTGGGCTTACTTACAGAACATAAATAAGAGAATATAACAGAATTGGGGATAGCCTAAAGCATCCAGCTGCATTACTGCAGAGTCCCACCTCATCGTGAAGGACCATGTCATGGAAGCCGCGTCATGAAGTTTCCCCTTTCAGCAAACATATATTATGCTCAAGCACCACCCAGGATCACTAGCAGTTGGGAGAGAGCAGAAGGGAATAATGGCTAGACTCCATGATGAGGCTCCCGGCTTCTCCTTCCTCTGCCTTTTAAGAAGTATTGGCAATACTATTACCATTGCCTGGCTGTTCTGTACTCTTCTACTCTACATTGCCACGTGTACTCTCTACACCAAGGTGGTGATCATTTTCTGCCTGGAGGAGAAAGCCGCACTGCAGCCACCTGGGATCTGCACCTGGGATCTGCTAGAACGCACTCTGCCAGCTGAGCTACAGCCCAGCTCTTCAGCCTCAAGTCTCAAACCCAGAGTGTCCACTTCATTCTCTCCAAGGAGTGATTGCCCCATTCTTCCTCCGAGGCTCAGAAGGGGCAACGGACTCTTCTCCATCCCAGGAAAGAAGATGGTGGCCTTTAAATGACTTCACAGACCGACTTCTAACCTGTCCTGTTGTCCATGGGCTGCCTCCAGATTCTCTTAGTTTTTCCAGATTGTAGGGCAAGATCCAGACTGCTCTGCCTTGATTTCTCTTTTGGTGGGCACTTGGGGGTTTGTTTCCTCACATCTGGTATTCCTGTTCTTCCTCTATGGCTTAGATCCCTTGTGGGTTTTTTTTTTAACTGTTTTTGCCTTTCCCAAGTATTTTTAGGTATTGGAAGGGTTGGAGCACTGTATCCAGTGCACTTCTTCTAACAGGGTTATAGGTACATTCTATAGACTCCCATAAGTTGTGGCAAAACTTTGATCTTTGAAGTTGGTCAAATATCAGACAGATCCACAGTCAACCCCCAACTTCCTGGCCTCATCATAATCAATTCCTTTATCTTTGGAAACAGGATAAAGAATTAAGTATGGACACATGAGTGCATTTATTTTTCATTGCAACATGACAGAATTGTCTGGGACCTACAAACAGCCTTAAAAACATGACAAAAGGCATGAATGCTCTACAAAGGCCGAGTGAGCTCTCTGCCCACCATTATGTGTGCTGGCCCTTTTATTTGTAAGTCGTTTGCTCACTATTTTGAATAAAGCAGAAACTATAATTGAATAGTAAGTCCTGCACCTGGAGAGAGACCTTTTGAGATCAGAACCACCTCCTGGCCTCTGAAGTAGTCCCACTGGATGGCTGATAGCATCTTGGCTCTGGATGCTAAGCAAACATTTGCTTATCCCATTCCTGAGAGGTCAAGTTCATCACTGTTCAAATGTTTGTAATAAAAAAAACCAGTTTTGTTAACAGAAGGGACAAAGCCTGGCAGATAACAAGGATGTGGCCTTGTGCCCTGAGTCAGGAAGGGCACAAAGGCAGCTAGCCAGGACCTTCATCTGGTTTCTGCCATTTTGAATCCCCCAAAGCCATCTCAGCACTTGTTATTAAAGAATCAAAGTTAATCTGGAAAAAATGGCATTGATCATGATTTTGATGCTCAAATAACCACTTGGAGCCAAAACTAATGTTCTTTATTTTGGGTTGTGAGCCTAACTTTTGCTTTAAATTTTTTTTTTTCCGGAGCTGGGGACAGAACCCAGGGCCTTGCGCTTGCCACTCTACCACTGAGTGAGCCTAACTTTTAATGACTCAGCCATCTCTCCAGCCCCCAAACTGGTATTCTCTAGGCCAAACGGGGCAACTCCCATCGTTGAAAAAGAGATTTAACTATAAAATTGGCATTTCGTATGGCTCCAGGACTTCCTTCCTAGGTAGATCCTGGGCATGCTTGTTTGGGGGTTTCGGGTGGTGTTAAAGAATGCGTGCACAGCACCCCGAGTTGGCGGCTTCTGAAGGCAATGCTCCGCTGCACGTGTTTGTTTGGGTCACTTGGATTTTTAAAGCCCCACTACTCCTAGCAACCCTTTTATGTTCTTACGTGGAAATGCATTTGGGGAGAGGGAGACAAGACTCTGTGTGGAAGATGTTTGGAAAGTTGTTCACATGAGCTTTATACTTAAAGATAGTTTTATGGGTCCAGGTCCAAAACGGCGGTGATAGCTCCTGGATTTCTTGCCTGTTAGGTGTATCTTGAACCATCGAGGATGATCAGGGCCCTCGCTCTTCTTCCTCACATTGCCCTGAGGGGTGAACATGCCGAGGGTCTTCCTGAAGTCACACGGTTGAGCACACAAGGGATCCAAGTTCATCACTATTCCCATCTCTGCATCAGGACTAGGCTCTCTCTCTCTCTCTCTCTCTCTCTCTCTCTCTCTTATAACTTTCATGTGACTCGACTTCACCCAGCAAAAAGATGAGTAGAGAGGACCCCAGCTTGTCCCACAGCACTGGTTTGCACTACTGTTACTCTTGGTGTGGATCAGAAAGCACACAGGGTTTTACTGTCACCTTTTCTTCTATCAAATGATGAGCAGTTCACTCATCTTCTGTTCCTTTGCTTATGCTAGGAGATGACATAAATAAGAAACTTATTTAAAAAAAAACAAACAAACTGTTTGCTGGGCATGGTGGCACATGTCTTTAATACCAGCACTCAAGAGGTGGGAGAGTTCAAGGACACCCTTGTCTACGTAGCAGTTTCCAGACCAGCCAGTTGCACAGTGACACCCTGTCTCAAAAAAAAAAAAAAAGAAAGAAAGAAAAAAAAGAAACCAAAGTGCTGATTTACAACAATTCAAAATTTATATTACAACCAAGAAAATCTAAAAAAGGAAACTGACTAAACAAAGTCATAGCAGGCTAAATACTGGGAGATTCATGGTTTGGAGAGATGGCTCAGTGGTTAAGAACACTGACTGCTCTTCCAGAGGTCCTGAGTTCAATTCCCAGCACCCACATGGTGGCTCACAACCATCTGTAATGGGATCTGATGCCCTCTTCAGGTGTGTCTGAAGACAGCTACAGTGTACTCATATACAATAAATAAATAAATCTTAAAAAAAAAAAGGTTCATTTTGTGGGAAGGTCTGTAAAGAGAATTTAAAGTGAAAAAGAAGATGAATGCAAAATGCACACAAAACAATTTAATTTTAAAAGACCGTTAATTTCTAGACATACTGTGTTCTAAGCAGTGAAACAACTGCTTTATTTCTCTTTATATTGCTGACATTCAAGATGAAACAGAGTGAGCTTCTTGCTCTGGAAGCAGGGTTAGCTCCCCATTCTTTGTGAGCCAAGTCTTTGAACAATATCATTTCATCGTTCTCTCTAGACCAGAATATCTCAGTTCAAACACTGGGGGGAAATGTTTTTGAAGTTTGCAGATCAATAAGAACTTCCTCCTTTGCATGAAGCTCAAAAGGTAGAGTCTCCAAACCAGAGAGGGTGAAGGGAGTTGAGAGATGCTTAAATACTGGGGCCTGATTGCTCGGGGCAGTTACTGAGGTGGTTCCCAGGCAACATGAAGGCTCTCCCAACTCTCCTCACTCTGGGGCTCCTCCTGCTTTCCATCACAGTCCAGGGCATGGGTCCTCCACCGATGTTTTGTAGCCAGAACTCTACGAAGACTTGGACTAGATGGCTTCAAAGGAATCAGCCTGGCGAATTGTGAGTGTCCTCTGCTTTATACCTTCTGAGAAATGCCACTTCAGAGCATGCACCGGGAGGAATGATCAATCGGAAAGGGGGGCTGAGTGTAAAAGCAATGGAAGAAACACTATTTTAGTAATTTTAGAAGCACCTTACCTTGCTGACTATCACAAAAACGACTTACATTACAAAAACATTCTCCCAGGGCCCCTTAAAACTAAAGCTTTGACCCACAAATAGTGGCCCTCAAGTGTAGTCCTAACTACTCAAGAGGCCAAGGTGGAAAGTTGACTGGAGCCCAGGAAACCAGCCTGAGAAGCACAGTGAGCAAAAGAGAGGTCAGATGGATGGTTTGGCTGAGAAACACACTTGCTACACAAACCTGATGACATAGGGGTGAACCGCAGAACCCAGGTAATGGTAGAAGGAGAGAGCTGATTCCAAAGCTGTCCTCTGACCTCTATTTGTAACACACACACACACACACACACACACACACACACACACACACACATTCTCTCTCTCTCTCTTCTCTCTCTCTCTCTCTCTCTCTCTCTCTCTCTTGAAAACCTAGCAAAAGACACTAAAGTATTAAGATATGTTACAAGTTAATATATTCCTATGCTTACAAAGCAAGTTATTAATAAAAGTACAATCAGCTACCTAAAGGATGAACAGTGTAATTCATTTAAACCCACTGCTTATAAATAAAATAACTTCTTTTCAGGGATCTGTTTGGCTAAGTGGGCGAGTGGTTTTGACACAAAAGCTACAAAATACAACCATGAAGACGGAAGCACCAACTATGGGATATTTCAGATTAATAGCCGATACTGGTGTAAAGACAACAAAACCCAAGAATCAAAGAACTTTTGTCGGGTGTCCTGCGAAGGTAAGTATTTAGATGACACTAGAACTTACAAGAAAGACACTCAGTACCAATGGAGCATAACTTTGGGTTCATCACAGACTTAGAAGCATACCATCTTAACCTCTAAGTGGTAATTACTGTCCCCCTAGTAAGAACTGAGGGCTCGGTGACACTCATGTGGAACCCCTACTTATTTCCATGAAATCCTGGGTGCTGTCCTCAGTCAAGGAAAAAAACTTGGTATCCTAAGAAGATGGTGCTTTAACATTCAAATGTTTCTAGAAGGACCTACGATAATGGCGTAATATTTACTCCTATTATACTTTGGTTTAGAATAACACATTAATGAAGAAATCCTCCTCTTCCCTTAGGGATAGCTCAGGGATAAATTGACTCCATGTCCTTTTATGTCAAATGCTCTTAAAACACAGAAAATTAGATATTAGTATTAAAAACATCCACGTGATTTAAGTAATATGCCTAGTGTAGTTTTAAAGTGAATTCAAAACGTTATGATATTGTACTTCTAAGTTCTTTGGCCTGTATCTCAAAAAAAAAAGCCCAACACTCACTCTTCTTCGATAATGGTTGTCGCTCATGGAAAATTAAATTATGGCTTTATGGATTTGAGAAACTAAAAAAGAAAAAAAAAGACAATATAACAAAAATTTAAAAGGGGTTAGGGATTTAGCTCATTGGTAGAGCGCTTGCCTAGCAAGCACAAGGCCTTGGGTTCGGTCCTCAGCTCTGAAAAAAAAAAAAAAAAAAAAAAAAGACAATATGGATTTGAGAAACTGACTTCTTTTCATAAGAAATACAGCATATCATAGTCCAGGAACATTAATCTTGATACATATTAGAAGGGAAGAACGTAACCTTTTAGCTCCTGAAATACACATCAGCACTGACATCGGTAATATTTAAAGGTTAAAATCAAACAAGCATTAAATGGTTAAATGTTAAAATTACCAGAAGAGAATATTCATTTTTAAATCTTGTTAATTTACTTTTTTTTTTCTTTTTTCTTTTTTTGGAGCTGAGGACCGAACCCAGGGCCTTGCGCTTGCTAGGCAAGCGCTCTACCACTGAGCTAAATCCCCAACCCCTTGTTAATTTACTTTTAAAACACTTGGCATTATATAATCGTCTACGACCAAAGAATCAAGTTTCTAACAAAAGCAAGAAAATGTAGCAACCACAATATGTTTCAAGTAGCTCACAGACACTACGGACTTTTGGTATGCATTCTTCCAGAATGCAGATAGTGTGTGTATAAATAAAATTATATTGTACACATACAAATACTTGATGTGTGCTTGACAAAGTTCAATTCTAATGTCTGTGTGCATATACCTGCACACATATATGTATATATTTATAATTTGATTCTCACCACTCGAAATTATTGCCATATCAACAAATACAAATTCTGTGTTATCACTTTTAATGTGTGAATAAAACTCCACTGTACGTTTACTCTGTTTGTCTGCTGGCTTGACTGTTAGAGTTAAGCACTAATATTACTTCCATTTTTCCCTTTTAGAAATTGCTGCGAAGGACAGGGTCACATACATGTATTCAAGTACTTTTCATATTATCTCTGTTTTAAATTTAGAGTAATTTGTTTTGTGTGTGCAAATGTTTTCCCTGCACATATGTGCACTGCATGCATGCCTGGTGTCCAAGGAGGTCAGAAGAGGGCTGCGGATCCCCTGAAAGTGTAGCTATAGATGGCTGTGGGTTGTGAACCCCCACCGTGTGGGTGCTTGGAATGAACCCCCATTCTCTGCAAGAGCAACAAGTGCTCTTAACTGCTGCCTCATCTCGATACTAGTTCTCTAAGATAAACTCTCATTGCAGAAATCCCGAGTGGGAAAGTCCGAGCACGTTTTACTTTAGGTGAGGTACATAGAGACACTTCCATATTGGTTAGAAAGTCTAAAACTTCCAGTGACTTTAATACGTGACAAAGAGAGTATTTGTGTCCTGATAAGAGGGACAGAATGGGGAGGAAAAAAAAAAGCATGCCTCTGACAGACACAGGAGATGGTCTACGGAGGTGGTGTCCTGGAGTGCTCGCTCAGTGTAACAGAGCAAGGCCGACTGAATCTAAAGGGAATATGCATTTCCTGTGCAGGCTCTCTCATTCCTCACCCTTCTCCTCTAGATTTGCTGAACAATAACATCAAGGCTTCCGTAGCTTGTGTGAAGAGGATCCTGAAGGATCCACAAGGAATTACTATATGGTATGTTTTCATTGTTAAAGAGGAAAACTGCGCGGGGGCGGGCATTGTACGTTCCATTAATCCAGCACTCTGGCCTAGGCAGATGCAGGCCAAAGATCACTGCCGAAGGTCTCTGTGAGTTTGAGGCCAAACATGGTCTACAGAATGAGTTCCAGGACAGCCAGGGCTACACAGACAAAGCCTATCTGGGGGATATTGGGCAGGAGGAGGGTGTTAGGTGGGACGAACTGCTTTAAGCTCCCCTCCCACTGACACCTAAAAGCAGACATTCTAAGAACAAAATGATGGCATTTCTTGGCTCAGCGTGTAAGAAACTCAGAATCCCCCACTTCTATTCCTAGAGTCACTTTAGGATACTCTGAGAATTCCCACAGTCAAGGACTGAGGAGATGAGTCAGTAAACATGTTGGCTTCACGAGCATGAAAACCTGAGAATGCTTTCCAAACCCCACAAAAAACAGCTTGGTGTGTGCTTGCCATCCCAGGGGCGGTGCTGGCCAGACAGCATAGCCAACTGGGTGAGCACCAGGCCCAGCAGGAGACCCTGCCTCAAAAAACTGACATTCTCCTCTATCCTCTGCACACATGGTGGGCATGCACGCGCGCGCGCACACACACACACACACACACACACACACACAGTCATTTCCCTCACTCTACTCCTTCCTTGCCATATCTTAAAACTGTCCATAAGAAAATGAAATGCATGACTCAACACAATTTCCTCTGTCCTGTGCTCCCGAGAGGGTGTTGGGAGAAGCAGTGCACTTGTGCACACATTGAGTCACTGCTTTCTGGATGCACCTGTCGCTCATGTTTTATTGTTTATATATTATTTTGGCTCTCAAGAGTTTGGAAGTGTGCATCTCATAAAGAAGATGGATTTGAGCTGTTTTCTGTTTGCTTTTCTTTACAGGGAGGCATGGAGGAACAACTGTGCAAACCAAAGGCTCTTTCCGTACCTTCTGGGCTGCGATCTATAACCGCTTCCCTGCTCAGATCATTCTGCTCTTTCTCAGAGCATGGCAAACAAGTTAGGTCAAAGGTCACCCTGCTGTAGTTCCCCTTCTGACAAAGTGGAGCTGCACAGGAGCGAGAGCTAGAAGAAATGAGTCTTCTGAGAAGCTTCCTGTCCACTGGTTTCTCTGTGCAGCCCTGGTTGTCCTCCAACTCACTCTGTAGACCAGGCTGGCCTCAAACTCAGAGATCCGTCTGCCTCTGCCTCCAGAGTGCTGGTCTTAAAGGCTTACACCACCATCACCACCCAGCTACCTAGTGTGATTATCATTTGATGTTAAGCCTAGATTTTTCAGCTTGTGAGTGAAACTGAAGTGGTAGAGTATTTCTCTAACTCCTTGCTTTTCAAATGCTTCTCTAACATTCCATTCTCCTTCAACAAAGGAACTCAGGTTTAATCATGAACAAGGACTCTTCCTCCTACACACACACACACACACACACACACACACACACACACACACACACACACACACACACACACACACACACACACACACACACACACACACACACACACACACACACACACACACACACACACTCAGCTTAGGCAAAACTCACAGCTATGGTGGTATCTGATCCCCTCGTCTGTTCAAACTACTCCAAAAACCTTAAAGTTGTCCACTGTTGGGTAAGGCAACATTTGCAAAGGTGACTTCTAAATGACTGAACTCAGGAGATTTAGCTGTTGTTTTCCTGTACTGACCTTTGGCTGCGGCGTTTGCCTGACGTGCTTGAGAAATAAATGTACCCCTGCTTGTGACAATCTGTGCCCCCCTTGGCTGACTGTTCCTGTGCATCTTACTGACCATGAGAGGAGTCAAGAGGGATCCATGAGCTGTTCTGTCCTGAATTTTCTTAAACTTACATTCAGACATTTCATCTACATCCAAGATAGACAAGTTTGCATTGGAATTAACAGCAGCAGTGAAGGTGTTCGTGCATTGAAAGTGCACATATTGACATTAGTGGATTTGCAATGCACGTACTGTCTGCCACCATTACACTCCTCTAGTGTCCACGGAGAAATAATGACATATAATATATAAGTATATACGGTATCTTGAATTTCTTCTAGATCCTCACCAAATGTCAACAGCTAGATACCTGCGGTAGGAAAAGCCAATGGTGTGCTGTCCGTAGTGCTTGTTTTCCTGTTGCTGTGATAAACACCATGGCCGAAAGCAAACTGGGGAGGAAAGGGTTTCTCTCAGATAACAGTTCAGCCCTGAGAGAAGTCAGGGGGGTGGGGGGTGGGGAGGAACTAAAAGCAGAAGCAGAGAAGCTCCATCCACGGAAGAAAGCCACTCTCAGCTCAACCTAGTCACCTTCCTTTTTTTTTTTTTTTTTTGGTTCTTTTTTTTTTCGGAGCTGGGGATCGAACCCAGGGCCTTGCACTTCCTAGGCAAGCACTCTACCACTGAGCTAAATCCCCAACCCCACCTAGTCACCTTCCTAACACAGCAAAAGTTGCCCACACGGGACTGCGTCAATCAGGGAAATGTTCCCACATTTCAATCTGGTGATGGCAATTCTTCCCTCTAGGGACTATTGCAGTTAGCCATCACATTCATCAACAAATCTGGCATTAAAGATATAGATGCAAGCCAGTGGTATACTTATGCCTTTAATTGGGAGGCAGGGGCAGAGGCAGAGGCAGGGGCAGGGGCAGGGGCAGGGGCAGGGGCAGAGGCAGAGGCAGAGGCAGAGGCAGAGGCAGAGGCAGAGGCAGAGGCAGAGGCAGGGGCAGAGTTTTGTGAGTTTTGGGGCAGCCTGAACTATAGAGTGAGTTCCAGGACAGTCAGGTCCACACAGAGAAACCCTTTCAGAAAAACAAAATGAAACAAACAAATATGCAACACTTATCATCAAATAAATACACAAAAAAAGGAACATTGGAAAAATTATACTTTATTACTTGACTAGATTTTTACAGACGCTTGATACACAAAGGCTCCGCTGGATTCTTACAAACATTTGATATATAAAAACTGTCATTATTTCCCTTTCCTTTGTCTCTGAATATTCTAGATAGTCATGGAGAACTCACTTTTTACCTTTAGAGATTGCTCCTGATCTCTCTCTAACTCTCTCTAGCACCTGGGCCATCAGCCACCCACAGTATTTGTTAGCTTTCTGGAAGCTCTCCCAGAGTCCAATCTACAGTGGTTTTTACATTTTTATTACATGTATTTACTGGAGAGGTGCACATGTGCTACATGTACCACAGTGTGCATGTTGGAGGTGAAAACAATTTTTAGGAGTGGGTTCTCTCTGTCCACCAGGGGAGCCTTGGGATCAAACTCAGGTCATCAGATTTGGCAGCAGATGCCTCTATCCACTGAGTCATATGATCAGCCCTGAAGAAAGATTTGGATCCTGTCCTAATTTAAAGTTTGTGACTCGTTGCCCATTGTCCCTAGGATTAAGTTCTAGATCCCAGTGACGCCGGGGTTAGCCGCTACACTCTCCAGCCTGCACTTTGTTGAATGTCTTGCCTCTAGCCTTCATGCTCTGTAATGTTTCCTGTCCAACACTGCCCCAGGACCCACAGCTCTCTGCTTTAGCTCATCATCCAGGCCATAGGTGGAACCTCTCATGCAGGAATGTCACCTCTGTCTGCCCCTGACTCTCAGATATTTACTCTGGTTCTGTATGACTCGTGACAATAAAAGTCACTCAGAGCTCTCTGTAAAGGCTCTGAGCAGGACAATCAGTGCCATCACAGAGCTGTCTAGCAGGTAATAACTGCTAGATAAACTCCCTGACAAGGATTTCCAACCAGAGCATAGGTCCATGACCCACAAGGAAGGCATGACCTCGAGGAAGACTGTTAACCACTGTTAAAGGGGCTGGGGAGATGAGGAGTGGGTAGGAGCACTGGCTGTTCACGCGGAGGACTTAGGGTCAGTTCCCACTGCCCACCGCTCACAACCATCCTGTTCCAGGGGATCTCACACCATCTTTTGACATCTAAGGTGCTGTGCATGAAAATGGTACCCATACTACATGCAGGCACACACACACACACACACACACACACACACACACACACTGGACACATGGATGGATGGATGGATGGATGGATGGATGGATGGATGGATGGATGGACAAAGCAAACTTCAACAAGCTCCAATGAGCAAGCTCCAATGAGCAAGCTCCAACAACTTCACACATATATATACATACATACATGCATACATACATGCACACACACACAGAGACAGATACATATTCATACATATACATACATACATGCACACACACAGAGAGACAGATACATATTCATACATATACATACATACATACACACAGAGAGACAGATACATATTCACACACATATATACATATATGCGTACGTACACACACACAGACAGACATATGCACATCATGCCTTCAGTGGATAGCTCAAAGCCCCAGTCTCTTTCCATACATACACATACACACATTTTTGGTGAGTGGAGCAAAGTTCACAACTTTATTTTTCTGCCACGTCTTATACACCCCAGCAGAATCTTTTAAGCAATGTAGAATTTCAATGTGATTACATTTTATTTTTCTTTAGTGAATGACTATGAAAAAGCAGTGCGTTCCCCAAGACCTTTCCATGAAAAACATTCTACATAGGAAGGTAAACAACAAAAACAATGAATTATTCTCAAGAACCCACACACACTTGTGACCAAGCAACTTGTTACAGATTAACAAAGTATGAGAAAGCAAGGGGGGTTTTCTCAGGCAGTTTTTCTTACTTACAGGATCCATGATTTTATTATTTTCCTCAAAAAGTAAGCTTAGGAAAATCGTAAAAGAATCACAAATCTAAACTTTGATATAAAAAACAATCAGTCGTTTCTACTTTAAATCCTCAGGATTTACTCATCGGCAAACTTTTGTTAAATCATATCAGGAAGCCAAGGGCAAAAATGGATATAAGAAATTAATCATCACCTAAATCGATAGTTTGGGCTCAGTCAGAGTTACATCAGCCAATGCTACTTACACTGCCTTTGTTCTTGTTCCCTGACCTTAAAAAGCCCCTAGGTCAACTACTAAGAGTGTGCCTTTCCTAACTTCACATTGCTTCCTAAGATTTTCTACGTCAGAGCCACTAGCAAAGACATCTTAGCCTTACCTCACTAACAACTTATTTTCCCAAATGCTTTCTAAGTGTGGTGGCCATCTCTAGCAGACTACATCTCTAAGTGGGGCCATGATTAAATCATCAATCTGCTCCAGCAGCAATGCTTGAGAAAGATCAAGCACTATTATTGTGAACCGCACTGACACGGACCAGTGAGGGGCTGGAAGTCCATGTAGAGCTTCCTTACAACTCTAAGCGTAAGAGAGAGGTGAAGGCAACAAGTACAGCAAACTCCACAACAGCATGAAGTCCTCAGGACTCGTAGTTCCCAGGACACGTAGTAGTCCTCGGGGATTTGCCTCTCTCCAGGCACACCCCTTGTGGCTGTGCTAACTGGCGGACCAGATTCCATGAGTTCTATAGCTGTTTGTTGTCCCTCCTGCACCCTTGACACCCTGTGGTAATAGATACACACGATGTCAATTTCCTTGGTATCTCCCACTTAGCCAGGTTGCTCAGTAGAAAAGATACACATTTACCATTGCCAAGATCCCAGCTAGGTGCCAAGAAAAGGGGCTACAAACGGAAAGAGGCGACCAAGAGAAGACTGTTCCAGAAAATGTTATTAGGAAACACGGGAAAGAACAGTTCCTTGTGATGACCCATGAATCCAACTTAGAACATTTCGAACTGTTTCATGTAATTTTAAAATCACGCTTGCTCCCGGCTAGGCGCCGGAATCCTCAGCGGCTCACCGATCGTATACTCAGCCCCCACGGCTAGCTAATGCTTTCCAGAGAGCGCCGCCCGATCCATCCTCCGGCTGACTTGTTAGGCAGCCCAGCAACTGTCCCTCCTGAGAATGCCTGGAGCTACCGCTCCAGTGTGCACAGGCAGAGCAGGTGGGGCAGAGCACAGGGAAGGAGGAAGCCGGAGTGCAGGCAGAGAGCGTGCCTGCGCACCGCAGCACCCGGTACAGTGGATCGTCCTTTTGGCTAGGGTCAGACACACAGCGGAGAGGCCTGGACTTCTTCCGTTAAGCAACATGTTTCCAATACACTGAACTGACAGTGCAGTATAAAGAAGTCCATTTACTCAGTCCTTTGGTATATTTTAAATATAATTTCCTATTATTCATATTAATCAGCTACCAAACTCAAAAGGCAACAGGATCCGGACATAGTCTGAATTAAACTCAGAAGATGTTTAGAGTCAGGATGGTGTCAAAGACCCAGGAAGGAATCTGTAGCCTTGCTATAATTCTCAACAAGAAAGTGCTCACATTATAGATGTATCAGACACAGAAATGGAACACAGGGTCACACACATACCAAAGCAAACATTTACTCTGAATTTAAAAAAAAAAAAAAAATATGCGGCTGATACGGCTCAGCCAATGAAGGCATTTTGCCAGTAATCCTGACAACCTGAGTTTGCGCCTCGGGGACTATACGGAGGAAAGAGAAAATTAACTGACACAAATCTGCATTAACCAGTTAAGAGTGCTTACACCGCCAGGGGTGGAGGCACACACCTGCCTCTGGTTCCAGCACCCGGGAGGCAGAGGCAGGTGGATCCCTGAGTTCAAGGCCAACCTGGTCTACAGAGTGAGTTCCAGAACAGCCAGGGCTACTGGGAGGCTGAAGCAGGACTATAGCTGAGGGCCTAAGGCCAGCCTGGGACTGTGTGTCCACTACAGCCTGTCTCACAAACAAAACAAATAAAATTAAGCGAATAAATAAATCCATCCACTAAATAAACAAACCAGTAGGAACTGGCTTGTCCTCCACTGCAGCGTGTTCTCTAATGTACTGGGGAGCTGTTACACACGTAGGCTGTGCTCATTTTCCTTTCCATAAACCGCTGTGCGGAGTTTTATGCTAACATTTGGATGCACTGCCTGCTGTTTTGTGAGATAAATGTTTCCGGTGGTAAACTTTTTAAGTAAGAAATAAATACTAGGCACGTATTATTTTTATAGTCGAGTGAAAAGAGGTGTTTCCATCACATTGGTTAGTAGTTCTGGAACCCCCGACGGTTTCAGGAAAAAGGAAATCAAGAGCCCTGTATATGAGCAATGCATAAAACCAAGAGAAGCCTTCCTCCACCAGCCACGGACAGGGTGATTGGGCAAATCATTTCTTGATATTTTTTTCTCAGCACAATAGGAGAAAAAAAAAAAAGCTTAGGTCTAAAGTGAAAAGCGAAACTCCCATGATGCCCTTTTTGATCCTCACCTCCTCCTGTCCCGATCTGCCTCGAGATAGCAGCTCTGACGGCACGTCATGCAGAGAGGATTGTCAGTGACCCACAAGGCACAGAGCCATGGAATGCTTTTAGGTTTTCAAGGGGGGCACGATCTACATCTCTATTACATAGGCAGGCTTTCAAAGACACAAGTGTCACTCTGAGGACTCAAAATGTTTGTGGCTAGTGAGGGGGAAAAAAAGTGTTCACTTGGAACCCTCAGCATTGGTTAAAGACAGTGTCTAGGGGGGCTGAGAGATGGCTCAGTGGTTAAGAGCGCCGACGACTGCTCTTCCAGAGGTCCTGAGTTCAAGTCCCAGCAACCACATGGTGGCTCACAGCCATCTGTAATGGGGTCTGATGCCCTCTTCTGGTGTGTCTGAAGACAGTGACTGTGTGTACAAATACGTAAAATAAATACATAAATCTTTAAAAGAGCCGATGTCTGCAAACTATCTCCACTGTACAGTGTTTTGTGGAAGAGACACTTAAAAACTACTGCTTATTGCAAGTTTGATCTATGTATTTATGTATTTATTTATTTATTTACAGTAGTGTGGACCGTACCTTTCACTTTATTCAATTATGAAATGTTAACTGCGACGATCCTTTGAGAATCACATCATCTGGGATTTGTTCAGTGAGACCCTGAAAACTGCTTTCTTTCCCTGGAATTTTTGACGTGGGCTCCTCTCTCTCTGCGCACTTCCTGCATTTCTGGCTCTATGATTCATCTCGTCCTTTTCTTGCCTTAGACTGGGAATAGCCGTTTCTCCAAGGAGTCCTGATTTCTTATAATAAATAATGATATTTCAAAAATAAGTTCCAGGGGGTGGGGGCAGCAAGACAGCTTAATCGGTAAAGGCATTTGCAGCCTTGTTTGACGATTGACTTGGATTCCCTTGAACCCACATGTGGAAGGAGAGAACTGGCTCCCGGAAGTTGTTCTTTGACTTCCACGTGTACACCATGGCCCACTCATAACCCCAAGATAAATGAAAAGCTATCTGTGCATTCAGATGCCATTATTCTCAGGCACTGTTGGTGGAGAAACCTAGAGGATGTATACATCTACACTACACTTATCCTTAAATCTTTTGAATTGAAACTACATTTTACCCCCAATAACTCCATCACAGAGTTTATTCTGATATTTAGCTTTTCCATCATTTGGGTCTCTTCTCTGACAATTATAGATGTGGTATGATCGATATCCCAACATTGCCCTGCTGTATAATTGATGCCCTGCCCCTCAGGCTCCTCCCCCTCAGTGGGCGAGGGGCTGCTCTGTCCTCCAATAGCTGGATGCTGCCTTTAATGTGTCACTTTTCTGAGGCACTATGCCAGTGCCTCGACCTAGGGGGCAAATGACCCTTGGGGGGGGTTGTATCAAATATTCTGCATATCAAATGTGTTTATATTACTGTACACAACAGTAGTAAAGTTACAGTTGTGAAGCAGCAATGAAAGCAATCCTATGGTTGGGGTCACCACAGCATGAGGAACTGTGAAGAGGTTGCAGCATTAGGAAGGTTGAGAAATACTGCACTATACCAAACCTGTCCTGAGAGGAAGGAGGGCTCGTTTTTGATTGGTTCATTGTATTTCTTTCCTTTTTGAGAAAGGACCTCCCTATGCTGTTCAAACTGGCTAAAACTTTCTTTTTATCATTTTGTCTTTAGTGCCTACTCTGTAACCCAGTCTGGTCTTGAACTCTCAGCAAGCCTCCTGCCTCAGCCTCTTGAGTGTTGAGAATACAGGGCTAGACCACCATACCCTGATTTGCCTTTGCCTTCCAATTTAGCTCAGGCTGGCCTTGAACACTTCCGGCCTCTGCCCTTTGAGTGCTGGGGTTATGAATGTTCTCCACTGTACCCTGCCAAATTTCTTCTCTGTTGCTTATTTCTACCTTCCAAACACCTAGAATAATGAGTAGAACATGGTAGACGCTCATTCCAACACTTTTTTCTTATTCTTCAATCTCCCATGTTGAAGACAGGTTGAAGACGTCTAGGTCGTATCATAAGTCTGAGTAAACGTAGAGCAGAGACCTTTCCTGAGGAGCAAAGCAACTGGACCAATTGGAGCAGAGTCCACCCTGGCAAACCAATGAGTCAACTGTGGTTACTTACAACAGTTGGGTGAGGGGTCACTCACAGGAGCAGGGTTGCCTCAAAGGCAGTTGCATCCTTGAAAAGCCCAGGCCAGAGTGGGTGATGACTCAAAATTCTACAACCTTGAGCTTGCTGTGTGACTCTCAGGCAGCACAGTAGGACAGAGACTTTCCCCCAGTGAACAAGATGAGCGAGAGACTTCTGCCTCCTCTCTTCCCCCAACCATTCTTTACTGCTTCTTAAAAAAAAAAAAAAAAAAATTTACTTAATATATATGAGTACACTGTCGCTATCCTCAGACACACCAGAAGAGGGCATCAGATCCTATTACAGATGTTTGTGAGCCACCATGTGGTTGCTGGGAATTGAACTCAGGACCTCTGGAAGAGCAGTCAGTGCTCTTAACAACTGAGTCATCTCTCCAGCCCCCCTTTACCACTTCTTTAACCTTAGGGAGGGGCCTTGTACACCTTGTTAGCTTCAGGACTTCCTGAACCTGGGAGTTGTTTGCTTCTTCCTGGGGAGGGGAGATGTTTCCCTTAGAAGCTCTAAGCTTATATCAGGTGATCAAGGAAGGGGAGTGACATTTAAAGAACAGTTAAGAAACAGAGATAGTGCATACTTAAGAACTGCCAGGACAACCCCAAAATACAGGACGACTATAGAAACAGCCAAGATGATAAAAAACAGGGGCTGGCGAAATGAAAGGCATTTGCTATCAAGCATGATGAATTGGATCCCTAGGATCCAAGATGACTGCCGCAAAGTATAATCTGAAGTCTAAAGATGCCGTGTGTGTGTGTGTGTGTGTGTGTGTGTGTGTTTACGTATGTGTATGTGTGTGTATGTGTTGTGTGTACATGTGTGTGTATGTATGTGTTGTGTATTGTATATGTGTGTGTGCACGTACACACACATAATAAAGTAAAAAACAAAACCTTTTATTATAGATTAGCAAAAATTGATTGACCATGCTGTCAAATTTGCTTCTCAATCTCTTGATTAGTCTCATTGATTAGTGCTGTGCCCAGCCTTCATCAGGGAAGTTTATTACAATGAGCAGTGGTTAATACAGAAACTCAAAACTAGCCAAAGTACTGGAAATAGGAGATGCTGGTGTGCTTAACACTATATGGGACAGTTGTATCACTCCTTCCAAGGTTGGGGAGTATTTCAGTAGAGGGGATATAAAGAGCCAAAGAGTGGGGAGACATGCAGCAAAACGACACCTTCTGGCCATGACAAGACCATTGCACTCCTGAACTTACTGGAGCTGCAGGTATCTTCATAAGACCTAAGATTGGCATGTTAATATTTCATCATGGATAGGGGAAGGGGCCCATGGGTTTCACCTTTTCCCGAGGTACTATTGACAATTCATGACTGTTTGGGAAAGAGATGCTGTTTTGTTTAGTAGCCACTGAACTTCTCTTGCTCCAGTAAAGAATCCAATGTCCATGGTAGGACGGGAAACACCAATTAAACCCAATAAGTCACAAATTAAGAGGACATGAAAGTAGGAGGGAGGCTTGTTGGAAAGAAGGGTTCCAACTGGGGATGGGGATGAAAGAGAAGAATGGTGAGTGAAGATAAGGACAAGATCCCTCTTAGATATGGTTTAGGTTTTTACTGTAGATACGAGGGAGAAAACAGCCCGAGGTATCTGGAAGAGTCAGTCTTAACATGGCCAGCAAAATAGATTGAGCCATGAGGAGGGGAAGGGAACAGCAGTCATTTCTCTAGTTCCATCATATTGGCCTTGGGAATCGAACTCTTGTCAACAGTATTGGCAGCCCCACACACCCAGTTATCTGAAGTTTTGATTCGAGTCTATAATCTTGAAGTGCGTAGGATTATCTCAACCCTAAAGTTACAAAAGTTCACTATTTTGGTGCTGGGTGCTTCCCTATCCTTAACTTCTGGAATTCTTCCTAAAACTATTCCCATCTCCCTGCTCGGTCGGTTCTCTCTACAACTGCTCAACTAGCTCTCGCCGGGAAAGCAGCAGCCTCGCGCGTGCGCCGTAGCTGCCCAAAACCGTTGCGCATGCGCCGCCCCCATCTCCGCTTCCGCTCCGCTCGCCCACCGCGGGGCTGAATGGCCGACCCCGACGCGGCGGGTGTGGAGGAGGTGGCTGTTCCGCGCCGCGAGCCCAGGTGACCCGCCCTCCTCCGGCCTGAACCCCTCGGCCCGGGCTTGCGCGGGAGGAGCGGGCCTGTGAGGGGAGCGGCGAGCCCGCCGGCCTGAGCTCTTTCCCTGGCGGCCGCGGCTCCTTCCCTGGGACAATATGTTCAAGAGAATGGCGGAATTTGGGCCTGACTCCGGCGGGAGAGTGAAGGTCAGTGCGCAGCCGCGGCGCGCAGAGCGGAAGCTCGGCGCTCATTGGTCCCGGTCACCGCCGTCCCGCCAAAAACAAAGGTTCCGGGTTGGCTAGGGCGTCCTTACTAGACCAGGTAACTGTGGCTCCTGGGTAGCCTTGTCATTCCTGAAGCCCCGTGCTAGTAAAGTCATCAAAGAGCGCTTAGCATCTTTCGTGTTCAGTGAAGGTTGTCATAGAGTCCCAGGATAATGCTGGACGTTGTGACATCCTGTTCCCTTACATTTATTTAAGCATTTCACATGTATTATTAATAGGGGTGGAGGTCAGAGGACAACTTAAGAAGTTGGTTGTCTGCTGTCACCATATGGGTGTGTCTTTGGAGTAGTCCCTGTCTCTCCAGCCTGTGTTGCAGGCGTCTTTTCCCAGTGTGCCATCTCTCCAGGTCGCCCCCTTCCACCTTCCTACATCCGCTGGTTACTTTTTAAGGCACTGGTTCCTGATGCTCTCCCAGCGCCCCTTTTAACTCCTACTTACAGATCTCACCACAGAAAGGAATTTTTTTCTTAAATCATTTTTACACCAATCTACTTCATTTTTAAAATCTTTGTCAGTGTCATGATTATCTTAATCTTAGTGTCTATACCTCCATAGCTGTCTTAACGGTAAACATAAGATGAAAAATCCTCGAAAACCTTAAAGCCCTGAAGTGCAATAGGAGAAAGAAATGCCAGGTAAAAGTCCATGTTAGAGTAAGAGGCTTTGTAGAGCTGTGCATTTGACCAAGCTTTTAGGTAAGGCGTCCGGCTGGTGGGAAGTGATTACAGAACAAAGGGTTAATGTGAAAACTTTTCTCTACTTGCACATGCTAAGTCTAGAAGTTTGCAGTTTTTAGTCTAGGATAATTTGAGAAAGTTAGGCCTGTAGTCCTCAAATGAGTTTCTTCCTTGGTAGCTGGGGTGGGGTCGGGGGTGAGGCAAGAACAAGATCGGCCCTTGAGAGACCCAACCTAGGTGGCCTGTGTGCTCCCCTGTCTTTACCTCCTCCTAGGCCATTCATCAATGAGCTGATCCAAGTACTAACTCATGGTTAGTGCTTCCACAGTCCTGTCTCCTCTCAGTGCCACCAGCTAGGGAGCAGCCCTAAGCCTTTGGGGAGCTACTTCATACCCAAACTGTGCTGTACATAGTAGCGATAGCAGTGGGAAATGCTTGCCCTGAAATTTTCTCATAAACTGTCCTTGGGTTTTGTGCTGCACTTTGGTAAACACTGCCATAGGCTAATTTAAAAGCCTTTACCGGCAAGCGGAGCCAGTTAAAATGGCAGCTTGAACTCAGTAGCCTAGCTTTTAGGTTTGTGAAGGCATTTTCTTTTCCTTTCACCAAATACTCGTGCTTTTACATGGTGATTTAGAGTAGAACATTTCAGGCCATCTTTCCAGCCATGGGACAGCTCACTCAGCAGGTAAAAGGCACTTGCCACCAAACCTGATGACCTTGTTCAGGCCTCAGGACCCACGTGGTGGAAGGAAGAGAATCTCCTGCAAATCATCCCTGACCTCCACTTGTGCTGCACAGGGCGCCCAAACTGTAGTCTTCTGCCAGAGCAGCAATGCTCCAACTGCTGAAGCGTCTCTCCAGCCCCTCACATGGGAAGCATTGTGCTAACATTAAATGAGTGTGACATTAGTAAATCCGTACGTGGTTAGACTGTGCTTCCCTAAAACGAGTCCCCGTTGCCCCTGTTGTTTACTCAGGTGGTGGTGAAATATTTGCTGATTTTTTTTTTCTTTTTCTTTTTTTTTTTTTTCAGAGCTAGGGACCGAACCCAGGGCCTTGCGCTTGCTAGGCAAACGCTCTACCACTGAGCCAAATCCCCAACCCCAATATTTGCTGATTTTAAGCTTGCTTTTCTTTTAGGGGGTTACCATCGTTAAGCCAATAGTTTACGGTAATGTTGCCCGGTATTTTGGAAAGAAGAGAGAAGAAGATGGGCACACTCACCAGTGGACGGTGTACGTAAAGCCGTACAGAAACGAGGTAGGCTCTGCATTTCCTGAAACTAGTTTTTGCAGTATAGTTTGTTTACTTGACAGTAAACTGTGAAATTATAGTAACTTTCCAAGTATGAAGTGGGCCCATTATAGAATTCCTGCCACTAGCCCTGTCTGTAACAATAAAATGAAAACCCTCATCTTCATAGAAACAGTTTTTCAAAAATGTCTTCTGATTAAAATCAACATAAGGTACTAGGGAGATGACTCAGCCGGTAAGCAAGCAGTGCTCTTGCAAAGGACCTAAGTTGGTCCCCAGCACCCATGTAAGGCAGCTCACGGGGATCCGGCACCCCTGGCCTCCTTGGGCATCTCCACACACATCTACACAAACGTGTACACTTAGGAATATATACATACACGTGAACCACACATGAGGGTGGTCTTTATAAAGGGTGGGAAGAGGAGGAAGTTGCCTGAAGAGTGCTGGCAGCGTGAGCATGAGGCCTGAGGCAGAGCTCCAGCACCCAGTGAAAAGCTGGTGGGGGCCGGGCCTGTGATTCCATTACTGGGCATGGAAACATGATAATACCTCGGCTCCCTGGTCAATTAGCCACGCATGATTGGTGAACTCCAGGTTCAGTGAGAGACCCTCTTCCCCAAAAATAAGGTGGAAAGCAGCAGAGGAATGTACCTGACGCAGACCCCTGGCCAGATATGCAAAGACATTGTTTCTAATGGTTGACTCCAGACATGGTTTTCTTGGGATAGCTCTTTCTATAAAAACACCAAATCTTGCTATTGTTTCTGATGGAAGTCAGAATTGTTATTTATTGGTGCATATAAAAGCAGAATTTGAGCCAGATGGCAGTGACAGGTACTCATAAACCCAGCACTGCAGCAAGAAGATGGCAAGTTCCAGGCCAGCCTGGGCTACATAGTAAGACCTGTCTCAACAGCCATGTTCCCTCAAAACCCAGGGTTTGCAGAACAAGTGATAGGAAAGAACTTGGCACAGGAGGGCTGGCTTTCTTCCTCCCCTTCACCCCTTCCCAGGCACAGTCATGGCTCTGTTTCTGTTGCTGTGTTAAATTGTTTTGGAGTTTTTGTTGTCAGGTTTTTTTGGGTGGTTGGTTTTGGGACATTGTTTTCTTTGTTGATGTATGACAAGTTCTCACTGTGTAGTCCTATCTGGGTTGGAATTCAACTAAGTGACAGCTGACCTAAAACTGAGGTCCTCCTGCTTCATTTAAGGTGTGTTCACCATGCTGGCCTATTTTGTTTTGTTCTGTTTTTGGGAGAAGAAACCAAGCATGAGTCCTGAGCTAACTTTGAAGGAAGTGTAGTGTATAAAATTGTGTACAATGTCGAGTCTGTTTGCGTTGGAGAGCTGATTTCTCTCTGTTTTAGGATATGTCAGCATATGTGAAGAAAATCCAGTTTAAGTTACATGAAAGCTACGGCAATCCGTTAAGAGGTGAGGTTCAGTTCTTGGTCCATCATATAATGAGTATTAAAGGCCCAGGGAGCAGGAACTAAATCAGTAATTTGCAATTGTTTTATTTTTCTTCCCTCTCTCTAGTCGTCACTAAGCCTCCATATGAAATTACTGAAACAGGATGGGGTGAATTTGAAATAATCATCAAAATATTTTTCATTGACCCTAACGAAAGACCTGTGAGTAACATTAACCTTCGCAAGAAGAAAATAGGACATTTAGTAATGTGCAAGTGTCACACTTCCCCCATAAGCTGGTGTTTGTTGGTGATCTTCCCATAAGCCTTCCCTTGTCGTTTAGGATCTGTCAGGCTTACGGTCACCCGACCATTCAGAGAGCTAAACACCACTCGGACAGGTCCTAATAGGTGATTTGAAAGTGCTATTGATGGGGTGGGGGTTGGGGGGCTTAATGTCTTAGCGAGTCTGAATGTAAACAGATCTTACAACCCCATATCTCGGGCTGGTTAATCTCACCTTCACGTCCTTGCCAGCCTGGGCCACAGAATTAAGTCCCTGCAACAGAGAACAACACAAAGAAAGAGAACAGAAAATCCTGCCAATTATTTCAGAGGTTGGAGTCTGCTCAATGGGATGTAGGCCCCTCTGGGTGTTTAGGGCACCTTCCCTATAGATGGAGACCCCATCAGGCCTTGTTCATTGTCTACCATGACATCACCTCGGATCAGCTCTGTTTTTGGTATCCTGGGAAAAAACAAGGTCAGCAGTCCAGCTCTTCCCACCCCATGGCCTTTCCTATAAGGGCCAGTGTGTTACCTCTCTGCTGTTTACGGAACTGCTGACTATGCCCCTAGCGGAGTGTCTTGCTCACACTGGAGATTTTACTACTTTTTATTACTTTAGAAAAACTACTTTTCCCTAGCAGTTTAATTATGTAGCCCAGGCTGCTAGCTTAGACCCTGGAAATGCTCCCGCCTCTGCCTCTCATGTGCTGAGATTATGGGCATGCCCCACCACGCTCACCTCACACACATGCCCCACCACGCTCACCTCACACACATGCCCCACCACACCCACCTCACACACATGCCCCACCACACCCACCTCACACACATGCCCCACCACGCCCACCTGCACATCTTTTCCCAAGTAAATTTGTGGACAGAAAACTGTTTGGGGTACATTTACTCTCTGGAGGTGCTTGAGTAGAGCCTCCCCCAACTGTAAAATGTCCCCACTGAAATGTGGACAGAGAAGCGTCCCTGGTAAGAAAACAGAGGGCTGGAAGTTTGTTTGGTTTGCCACCTAAGTTGGAACAAGTTCTGGAATTTGATGTTTACTAACTCCACCTCCTACTCCAGCTAACGCAATGGCAGTGTCAGGTGAGTGGAGGCAGGAAGGTCAGCAGTTCAAGGCCTACCTTCTGCTGCTCAGTGAGTTTGAGGCCAGCCTCAGACACCCAGGTCTCACATCAGGAAGGAAGGACTGGCTCACTCACTGATGGAGTGTCCTGGGGATGGCGGAGCCTCTGGACAGAGTGACCCTGTGTGTTCTAGGTGACTCTGTATCACTTACTGAAGCTCTTCCAGTCTGACACCAATGCCATGCTGGGGAAAAAGACCGTGGTTTCAGAGTTCTACGATGAAATGGTAAGACCTCGTGAGGGGGTGGGGTGGGGTGGGGGTGGGGGCACAGTGAGGTTTAAAAGCATTTAAGTTGGAGACCTTTAGTTATTGGCTTTTTTCTTGTTTTATTCCTTAAGATATTTCAAGACCCTACAGCAATGATGCAGCAACTGTTAACCACATCTCGCCAGCTAACATTGGGAGCCTATAAGCATGAAACGGAGTGTAAGCGCTTAATTTAACCTATGCAGTAATGTGAAAGGATTGTTTGATTAGTGGCTTATTTATTTATTTATTTATTTATTTATTTTTAGGTTTAATCTTAGGTCCTTATAATCCGCATAACCTTAAGAAATGCCAGGCTTCGCTGTCATGTGGAGCCTGACTTAGAAATGGGAGAGACTTAGAAATAACTGAGTTCAGTTAATAGGGAGCAAGGATGAGTTTTCTACTCTGATTTCAAGGTTAGAGACTTTCACTGTGTTGACAGAACTGCTGTGTTCCGTGAGCAGCAGTTACCCAAGGCGTCCACAAGGTGGTGATGTTGGCTACAAGCAGGAGTTTTTCTTTGTCAAAACAATACCATGCTGACCAGCTAGCATATTTAAGTAGATAGATCTTATTTTGTAGTTAATACATTTATTTAGTAATGTTTACTGTATCCAGATAAAGTTTTTGTTATTATTACTGTTTTTGCACTGTTGGGGATTGAATCCAGGATGTCACCTAGGCATAGTCTACCACAAGTTACACCACCAGCATCTAGAAATTTTCAAATAATAACATTCTTTTGTCAATATAAATGATGACAATAATAGTTAGTAAAGTATTTTATATGTCACACGGCTTTCTAGGGACTTTGTACACAGTGGCTTCTTTAATGTCTTCTGACGGGGCTGGGGAGGTGGCCTCGCTGGTGAGGTGCCTGAGCCTGGGTCCCCAGCACCCTGTGGGAAGCTGGATGTGGTGCCAGGCGCCTGCAGTCCTGGAGCTGGTGATGCAGAGACAGGAAGATGAGGTTCAGTGAGAGACTCTGCAAACAGGGTAGAGAGGGATGGAGGCAGCAGAGGTGCTGCATCTCTGCCTCACCACAGTCCTCTCAACAGATAACCTGAGGGCTGGGCCATTACGGTTCCTGTCACAAGCAAGGCAGTGGGCGTTCAGACATGAGCTAAGTGTCACGGTTGGTGGGGCTAGATCTCAAGTTTAGTCAGTTTCCTCTTTTGAAAAAAGCTAGAGGCTTACTTTGGTGGTATGATTTTGCTAGATAAATTGCACCTGTGCAGTAGTTCAGACTAGTTTTGATTGGTTCACTGGCATTTCTTGGGTTTGTATGCCCCTTACTCTAAAGTAATATGTAGCTAGAGAAAACCAAACAATGTCTCAAAGCCTCAGCTGTGAGTAGCTGCTGTCTCGTTCTTGTAGAAAGCAGCCTGACCCCTCTGTGGGAGTTTAGACTTCCTGACCGCTGGACCGACCATGGTCAATGTTCTGTCTCCCAGATTGTCCACGTTTCATGCAGGAAACAGTGGCCTTAGGAAGTGCTGTTTGTCCTCTGTGCTGTCCCTTAACATAAGAAGGTGACTCAGCTCAACGTTCTTCTTCAGTTGCAGAACTTGAAGTGAAAACCAGAGAAAAACTAGAAGCTGCCAAGAACAAAACAAGCCTCGAGATTGCAGAGCTGAAGGAGAGATTAAAAGCAAGTCGTGAAACTATAAATTGTTTAAAAAATGAAATCAGAAAGCTTGAAGAAGACGATCAGACAAAAGACATATGAGTCAACTGCAGAGCAGTGGGCGCCACAGGAGGGCAAGCTGCAGATGCTGGGGCGTTTCTGGGAGGAGCTCTCAGAGAGCACTCGAGGTCCTCACTCTGTCAGTGCTCTAAGACTTGATACTGTGTAGCAGTCCACCATGTTAAGCACAACTTTTAAAGTTTTGTTTTGTTTTTTAAATTGAACTATATGTATAGTTTATTTTCCTTCAGGCAGGATTGAAAATTCTGTTATAAAGTCTTACTTGTGCAGACTTTGTACTTCTCTACTATAGAATTAGTGATTAGTATGGTGTGTTAGTTCTTCAGGCTCATGTCTGCCCCGGCTACCTCTTTTGTATATGATGTGTCTAGGAAGTATTTAATAAATGTTTACTGCTCCCATGTCTGCCTCTGTGACTTCTCCAATCACTTCACCACTTGTGTTTTCAAATAAATATTTGTTACTCTTTGAGAATTTTACACAGTGCATTTTGATCATATTCACCGCTCTCCCTCCTCAGCTCTTCCCAGATCCACCCTGACCTGCCTAATCCCCCAAGCTGACACACAAAACCAGCCAGTACAACCATGCCATCTGCACATGGGATCCTCTTCCCTTTCTAATGCGGTTGACTTTAACTCACATTTTTGTCTGACTGTCCTGCTAGAACCTCCAGCACAAATAGGTGTATGAGTAACATGCTGCTGCCGTATGACTAAACAGCAGCATAAACGGTTCCCGAGAGTCCCCACTCCACGAGGAGCCACGCGCTCCGGCTGTTTCTGTAAGCCGCTTTCACACACTGCCCCCTTGGCAGGTTCTTACCACACCTGACACACACATTGAGTTCCTCGGGCCATACTACCATCAGATTTGTAAAGTTCTCAATCCACAATACTGCCACACACTAAACTTATAACTAATTGATAAGGATGTAAACCGCCCACCTAGATAAGATAAATTTGTCTACAGAAATCCATCCCAGCTACCTTAGCAATTCAGGACCACCCAGATCTGAGTCATCCTCCATCTCCATCTGGATTCTCCTCCTCTCCCTATAAAAAGTATCCCTGCCTTATTGTTTTACTGTCCAATCATGGAGACTCAGTTGAGGAAATGCCTCCATGAGATCCAGCTGTAAGACATTTTCTCAGCGATCAGTTTCTCAATTAGTGGTCAGTGGAGAGGGCCCAGCTCATGGAGGGTGATGTCATCCCTGAGCTGAAGGTCCCAGGTTCTGTGAGAAAGCAGGCTGAGCAAGCCATGGGAAGCAAGCCAGTGAGCAGCACCCCTGATCAGCTCCTGCCTCCAGGTTCCAGTCCTGCTTGAGTTCCTGTCCTGACTTCCTCCAGTGATGGACTCTGATCTCATAAGCATGAGCTGAATTAACTCTCTCCCCTCCAACTTGCTCTCTGGCCACAGTGTTAGAATAGAATAGCCATAGAGACCCTAAGACTGACCTACCAAGAAAACCCCCAGGATCCAGGCAGTCAGGTGCACACCTTTAATACCAGTACTCAGGAGGCAGCGGCAGGCGGATCTCTTTGAGGCCAGCTGGTCTACAGAGCAAGTTCCAGGACAGCCAGGGCTACACAGTAAAACCCTGTCTAGAAAAACAAAACCAAGAGTGTTACAACTCAAGAATAGAGGGCTCCACTGAAAATTGGGCACGGTGGTTCAGAGTCCTGCAGGGAAGGAAGTGTTTAGTCTAGCATATGGCACCTCTAAATTTTCTCTGATGGGGGCTGAAGAGACAGCTTGGTAGTTAAGAGCGCTTGTGGCTGTTGTAAAGGACCTGTCTTGAATGTCCAGCACCCTCCACAGGCACCAGCATGAACTCAGAACTTTTTTTTTCAATGACTGAGAAGACTCCTTATGGAAGTGGTGTGAGTCCAGAGTCTGAGCTGTGGCAGTGTGAGTGCCCAAAGGACAGACAAGCTCTTCTGCTCTGGCAAAATACTGACCTCTGAGAGGACTGTAACCAAAGGAGGTGTCATGGTTCTAGAAAAAGCTAAAGGAAAGCCATAGCAAACAACAGCAGTAACTAAGATCGGGTCCTGAGGAGAGCCTGGAGAGAGCCAGCCAGCTAGTGAGAAAGCCGGACACGAAACTCCTCACCAAAGTAGTTGTAGAGGACAGGATTATTTTTGACTTAGAGATGGTGACATTCTTGGAAAGCCTGTAGACTACATGACTGTTGAAATGGGGTCACGTGAAGCTAGCTCCTTGTCCCAACATTCCAAACTATTTCATCATGTAAATAATATCCGTGCTTCCCTTTTATAGATGACACCTAACCTAATAACATCCACTGTCTCCCAAGTTTGCGTCTGCTGTTCTGTTTATTATAAACATTCCCAAGAAGAATGAGGGGGGAAAAAAGCCTCCTCTGGCGAAACAACTCATCTTTGTGGCTAGCTATCCCTCTTTAAGACCAGCAGTCCTAAAGTTAGCACTAATAGTTTTCCAAATTCCAACCCTGCCTCACGTGTGCCTAGACACCACCATTGCCACAAGATGTTGAAGAGGCCTGTGCTAAGACAGTCTTCCCATCCGGCCCAGTGCTTTCTCCTGCTTTGGACTGTAGTATCCTGGGATTGACTTTAGGATATGACACAAATGTCTGTTTTGTTGAGGTTTGGTGACTGGGACAAAGCTACTTAAAAGGTGATTACTTTTATATGAAGAAGTGTGTGTCCCTGCTTCTAGGTATGCGCACCACTTGTGTGTAGATGCCTTGGAGGCCAGATGAGAGCATCGGGTCTCCCTGGGACTGGAGGTAACTACCACGTGGTTGTTAGAAATAGAACCTAGGCCCTCTGAAAAAGTAATGAGTGCTCCTAACCACTGAGCCATCTCTCCAGCCCAAAGCTAAGCTAAAATTTATATCTCTAAAAAGCAATCCAACATCCCAGGATGTCTCTGCACAGCCCCATTTCCCTTTTTGTTTTTTTTTCAAAACAGGTTTCTCTGTATAGCCCTGGCTGTCCAAGAACTCACTCTGTAGACCAGGCTGGCCTCAAACTCAGAGATCCACCTGCCTCAGTTGGGATTAAAGGTGTGTGCTATGACCACCAGGCTGTGCCGCCATCTTTTGAGTGGCGGATACAGGAACTTTTTTGAAGAGACCCAGAGAGTAATAAATATGTCAGTTTTTGTCCATGGGTGACATCTGCTACTGTGTGAAATTAGTCCCACATAACAAATGAGCATAGCTGTCCCATAAAAACGGCTTTATGGACAGCTATGAAACTTGAATACTATATGGTCTTTCAAGTCAAAATATTTCCTTTCATTTGTTTTTATTCAAACTTTGAAAAACTAGATAATAAATGAAACCATATAATAAATAATATATAACATAGATTGCACATATAACATATGCATTCACCATTCACTATCCACAGGCCCAATAAGATTAGGCAGCCAGGGGGTTGGGGATTTAGCTCAGTGGTAGAGCGCTTGCCTAGCAAGAGCAAGGCCCTAGGTTCGGTCCCCAGCTCCGAAAAAAAAAAAAAAAAAAAAAAGATTAGGCAGCCAGTCAGGCTTCAGTTTTAGTGAGCTTTTTTTTTTTTTTTTGTTTGTTTTTTTTTTTTCATAATTTCTCTAGATTAGAACTACACCCAGAGGGCTAGATGGCTCAGTGGTTAAGAGCACTGACTGCTCTTCCAGAGGTCCTGAGTTCAAATCCCAGCAACCACATGGTGGCTCACAACCATCTGTAATGGGGTCCGATGCCCTCTTCTGTTGGCAACACTAGAAGCAACATTGTACACACATACATACAATAAATAAATCTTAAAAAAAAAGGGGGGGGGCTGTAATGAGATCTGACGCCCTCTACTGATGTGTCTGAAGACAGCTACAGAGTACTTATATAGAATAAATAAATCTTTAAAAAAAAAAACTGCACCAAGACATGTTAGCCACAAGAGGGCAATCTGTGATTTCCTATGGAATTTAGAGTTTGTCTCTGGACCATTGGAAGAGTCCTGAGCAGACCAGATTAGTCCAAGCTACCCTAAAAAAAGGGTTGCTAGAGCCTGGCTTAGTGGATGAGTCAAACTAGCTCATGCTCACTGAGTTCAATCCCCAGAGACCGCATTGTAGGAGAGAACCAATTCCCACGTGTGGTCATATGACCCACGCAGGCAGACAGACAGACAGACACACACACACACACACACACACACACACACACACACATCTTGCTAAGTAAGACATTGCAGAAGACCTTGTCTGTGGGAGTTCAGAGATTATTTGACCCCTTAGCATCATTAGTTTGGTTTGTCTGTTTGCTTTCAAGATGGGATCTTGGTGGGGAATCCAGGTGGCCTTGAACTCAAGATAACTGTCCTTACTAGCCAACTGCAGGTGTGAGCCTGCACACCTGGCTGACCAGCTGACTCCCTCCCTCCCTCCCTCACTCCTCCCTCCTCCCTTCCTCTCTTCCTTCCTCCATTCATTTTTCCAGTCCTGCCGAGGAGCTTGATCATTTCAGCACCTCGTCCTCTATTTAGTTTATTAGTATTAATTCATTTTATTAGTTATTTGGGGGTGTTGTTTTGTTTGAGACAGGGTCTCATGTGATCCAGACTGGCCCTGAGCTTGATATGTAGCAGAGAATGTTCCTGAACTCCTTACCCTCTTGTCCTAGCCTCCAAAGGCATGTACACATACGTGTACACAGGCGTGTACACATACGATGCACAATTTTTAAAAAAGCTCTCCCCAGTCTACCCTGAACCAGCTTTTAAGGAATTCTAGCCTCTCCGTGGTTTTAAGGCATATTTTATGCCAATCATTCAAAGTCTACATGCCTATCCTGAACTCTGGACTGTATCAAGTTACTCCTAGATAATATATTTGGATATTCTGCAGTCACTTCAATTAGAGCATTCCTGAAACGTAGGTCACCGCCTATTTCAGCCTTCCTCCATCTTGGACTCCCCGGCCTGGCATACAGCACCAGTTGTCTTGTTATCTGTGGTAGACAGGATTTCTCCAGCAAAGGCCTCTCTCTGGTAAGAATCACAAACCACCCCCACAGAATGAGTCCTGCAGCCATGCCTACATCACATGACCATTCTCTTCAGTCTGGATTCAGGACATTTGTAACCCAACCCCACTCATCCTCCTCTTTTGGGGTTCTCTTCAGTCATTACCGCTGCCTGTGTGAGGGCTGGAATGGCCGTGTGGGGAAGAGCATTGGCGCAGCGATTCCAAGTGTGGGCTCGGGAACGGGACTTCAAAGTCTGAGCCATGCCTCCCTGGCTGGCTTTGTGACCCCAGGCAGATTATTTAGCTTTTCTGGACCTTACTTTGTTCATGCTTAAAGTGTGCATAATTATCGTGGCCTCGTAAAAGGTCAAATGAGATGACGCATGTGGGCATTGAATTTAGAGCGCAAGAAATTAACACCGTGCTGTTTCTCAGACAGCTTTATTAGAGTATAATTTATATATTGTTTTGGGGCTGATTTGTGTCCCCTCCAAAGTTTGTGTGTTGAAGCCCTAGCCCCTAGTACCTCAGAATGTAATTATATATATGAAGATTAAGTCTTTAAATATGTAATTAAGTTAAAATGAAGTCATTACAGTGGGATCTAATTCAATACAACGGGTGTTCTTATTTATGTATTTATTTATTTTCCTCGTTTTTGAGACAGGGTCTCACTATGTAGTCTTGGCTAGCCTGGAGCTGGTTAGGTAGACCAGGTTAACCTCAAACTCCCAAAGACCTACCTATCTCTGCCTCCCAAGACTGGGATTAAAAGTGTGCCACCACACACAGCTCGTTAGTGTCCTTTCAAAAGCTGGGCATCACGGTGCAATTTTAGCCCGTGGAAGGCTGGTGCAGGAGGACTCCGAAGAGTTCAGGATCGGGGTTGGGGATTTAGCCCAGCGGTAGAGTGCTTGCCTAGCATGCGAAAGGCCCTGGGTTCGGTCCCCAGCTCCTGAAAAAAGAAAAGAAAAAAAAAAAAAAAAAGAAAAAAGAGTTCAGGATCAGCCTGGGCTATGCAGTAAGGTCCTGTCTCAAAAAACCCAAAAGCAAAAAGTGTTACAAAAAAAATAAATAAATAAAAAGGAAGAAGAGGACGAGGAGGAGGGAGGGAGGTAAATGGGGAAGAGGAAGAGGATTTGGAAACAGACACACACAGAGGAAGATGGGCCACAGACATGTGGGAGATCACCTCGAAGCCCAGAGACCTGCTGTGGGCCCTTCCCTCACAACCTTCCGAGGGAATGGGCCTCCCTGGCACTTTGATCTTGGACTTTCCGCCTCCAGGGTTTCATCAGAATAAATCACCACTGTTTAAGCCACCCAGTGTGTGATGTTTCATCGGCCCTGCAAACCAGCACATGCCCCATAAATATCACCCACTCAAGGTACGACTCTGGGGTTTTGTAGTAAATTTAGAATTATATACAACCGTTACCACAGACTAATTTTAGAATCTTTTCATTGCCTCTAAAAGAAACCTTGTGCCTGTTTGCAGTCACTGCCCGTCCACCCTCAGCTCCGCAAGTGCCACCCTCCCTCCTGTCTATGCATTTGCTTTGCTGAACACTTCTTGTAACTACCTCACATGGTTAGAAAACTTTATACTGCAGAACCGGCTCATGCTCCATCCTCCCATCTCCTTAAAACGTAAAAATAACGAGCTAAGTCTTAAGCCTTGTGGCATCTGTACAATTACACACACCCATTATGGTTTATTTGTGATATGTGTTAGAGAAAACTTATATGGGCCACAGTAGAGTTGCATTGAGATATTCAAGTCTGAGGTCTACAAGATAGCTCAGTGAATAAAGGCCAGTGGCTACCAAGGTTCACAACCTGACACCCATCCCTGGGATCCACAGAGTCAAAGGAGAAAATGGACTTCTGCAAGCTGAACTCTGACACACATGCATGCACTCACATGCGCACAGACGCGCACACACGCACGCACACACACACACACACACAAATAAATATTGTACATTTATAAAGGCTAGACAAAAATAATAGTCAAAATGACCATTGTGATCATTGTGAAAGAAATAACCACTCTAGCCAGGCATGGTGGTGCCCACCTTTTATCTCAGCACTCACTGTGGAAGTAGGGAGGTAGAGATGTCTGTGAGGTCGGCCTAGTCTTCACAGTGGGTTCCAGGCTAGTCAAGGCCATATGGTAAGACCTTCAGAAGAAGATAGATAGATAATAGATAGATAGATAGATAGATAGATAGATAGATAGATAGATAGATAATGAAAATCAATAACCTCTTTAGCTAGGCTTGGTGGCACTACATGACTGTACTTGCAGAGCACAGAGATGAGTTGAGGTAGGAGGGTCAAAAGTTCAAGGTCACCTTCAACCACAGGTGGAGTTCAAGTCCTGCCTGGGGTACATGAGACTTTATTTCAAAAACAAAACATTATTAAAATCCACAATGAGACCTGAAGTGACCAGCTATTCCCTGAGCTCGCTCTCTCTCTCTCTCTCTCTCTCTCTCTCTCTCTCTCTCTCTCTGGTGTGCAATAACTAAACAAGACATTCTGTTAGGACCACATATATGGAGCCACAGACTGGAAAGCCCAGGGTCCAAATGACCAAAACCAGCGTTGAGTGCACAAAGAAGAGACACTACAGCGTGTCTGTGCTGTCGGCTTTCATCGGTTTCACATAAACTAGGATCCCATTGGCAGAACTGCCTCCCTCAGACTGGACTATGGGCATGTCCACGGGGGACTCCCTTGACTTCTCATGGATGGAGAAGGACCCAGTCCATGGTGGGCAGTGCCATCCTTGGGTCAATGGATCTGAGCTGTGTGGAGAGGTAGCCGGACGTCCGGTAAGGAAGCCGGATGTCCGGTAAGGAAGCCGGACGTCCGGTAAGGAAGCCGATCAGTAAGCAGTGCTCCTCTGTGGTCCCTGCTTCCACTCCCACCTCGGGCTCCTACCTTTAGCTCATGCCTTTGCCCCGTCACGAAGGATTATGGCCAGGATGCCCAATAGATCTTTTCCTCCACAAGTTGCTTTCGGTTGTGGTGTTTATCACAGTGACAGGGAAAAAAACTAGGTTACCTTCTTTTGTAGAAGAGGAATTAAGAAAAACAAAAACAAAATGATGACCTCTCACCTAGCCCAGCTGACTCAGACTTGCTGTGGAGCTGAGGACAATCTTTCTTGCCTGCCACAGTGCCTGTCTTATGTGATATATTCTGATTGGACCCAAGGCTTTATGGATGCTAGTTAAGAATGTTTCTCACTGAGCTCCATCCCTTACTTCAAAGAGAGGGCCGTTTAGATGATGTCCTTCCACAGCACCATATCAAAACCACAGTTGTGGAGACCCTGGCTTTTCTCATCTTAAGCTTGGCCTTCCCCTAGTGAACTCCGAGTCACAGGGACTAGTAAGAAGTGTAGCTATACATAGATGAAGGTGTTAAAGCCGGATCGACAGGCGGTCAGCTGATGTTGCTCCCTGATCAGTGGCATCGGGGATGGGTTTGCACTGCTCTCGAGTTTACATGGTTTTCTTCTTCAAGGAAATGTTTGCTCTGAGTGGTTTTGTGGGGTATCAATACAGTGGCAAAGAAGAATGTCTTCAACAAAGGATTTCAGTGAGAAGGGAGCGACTGCACCCGTATCTGTTACCTTTCTAATTGCTACGATCAAAAACAAGAAGCAACCTAAGGGAGTACGGGCTTGTTTTCGCTCATGGTTTGAAGGCACAGGCTGTCACAGTGAGAAAAACACAGCAGCAGAAACACCTCAGTGATAGGGGATTGGGGATGCTTGTTCACCTCGCCCCTGACCAGGACAAGTGGGGCTTGGCTAGAACCCTCAAGACCAGGCAATCAGAAGTTCATTTCCTCCTAGCTACCTCCCAAAGGTTCCAGACTCCCCAGAACAGTCCCGCTAGCTTGGGACCAAGTATTTGAAACCCGAGCTGTGGGAGATGTTTTACAGGCAAATTGTGCTGCCCCCAAAATCCGTGTAGGAGGTATACAGAAAACAGGATATATACAGAAAATAAAATGAGTAATTCTAAAGCCAAAGACTGATGTAAGAAGGACGCCCGATTTCACATACAGGAGCACCATTTGGACATAGGATGCAAGAAGCCAGAGGGCAAGTTGGAGAGATGGCTCAGTGGCTAAGAGCACTGACTGCTCTTCCCGAGGTCCTGAGTTCAAATCCCAGCAACCACATGGTGGCTCACAGCCATCTGTAATGAGATCTGATGCCCTCTTCTGGTGCGTCTGAAGACAGCTACAGTGTACTCATACATAAAACAAATCTTTTTAAAAGAAGAGGAGGAGGAGGATGAAGGGGAGGAAGGGGAGGAAGGTTAGGGTTAGGGGTTAGGGGTTAGGGGTTAGGGTTAGGGGAGGAAGGGGAGGAGGAGGAGGCAGAGGGGAAGGCAAGGGAAATGGGACCTAGTTTACTGAGTTAATGTTTGAAACTGCTATTTGGTAATGATAATGAGATTAAAGGTGACGCACACCTTTAATCTCAGCGCTGGGGAGGCAGAGGCAGGTGGATCTCTGAGTTCAAGGCCAGCCTGGTCTACAGAGGGCATTCCAGGACAGTCAGGGCTACACAGAGAAATCTTGTCTCAAAAAAACAAAAATGAAATTCTCTTATTTAAAACAACTTAATGTATGTATGAGTGTTTGCGGCCCATGTTGTGTGCACCATAGTGCTTATGGAATCCCCCAAAAAACTGCAATCACAGATGCTTGTGAAGGAACTGAAATTGGGTCCTATGAAAAAGCAGCGAGCGCTGTTAATTGCTAAGCCCTCTCTTCCTCTCATCTCCATTTTATTTATTTATTTATTTATTTATTTATTTATTTATTTATATCCAGGTTCTCACTGTCCAGCCCTGGCCAGCTATCTAAACCAGCTCGGAATTCACAAAGATCTGCCTGCTTCTGTCTCCGGAGTGCTAGGATTAAAGATGTGCCTGGCTAATATTTCTAACTCAGGTGTTCACAACGCCTTTGTATTAGGTAGTTGCATGAGCAGATGTAAAACGGAAGCTGACAGAATATGGCCAAAAAGCTCTGAGGCAAGGGGCCGGCCAGGGAACACAGCAAGAACGCCAGCCTCAATGCTGTGGCATCTCCCACCCTGAAGAATCCGTCTGCAGAGTAAGAAGACTTGAAGTGCATCTCTAGAAGGTCAGCTCACATCTGCTTTCTGTTTGTCATGTTTTGTCAGCACTTCTGTGAGAACAGAGCCATTACACCAGCCCAGGAAGCCAGAGGCAGCCAGACTCTGCAAATCTGGCACCTCCCAGGTCCTCGATCTGTGTCCCCTGTCACCCATCCCCAGAGCTGAAGATGCTGGTACACCCTCAACCTCAACTCTCAGTTTCTGCCATGGTCAGTAAGTCGCTTGCAAAGTGCTTCAAAGAACAAGCATGAAGCATCCAGGCCTGTCAATCAACTGTTCTCACTCACTGACGACAGACAATTTAGAGGCGTCAGTCCTTTGATGTGTTAATCATCTGACAAGCCAGAAAAAGAAAATTCCCCTAATTTTTTAAATTCTATTTACAGTCCCCTCTAGCTGGGGACCCGGAGTCCATCCAAGAGACATACAAGCAAAGCAACTGGCCTCAGGAAAATCCCCAAGCTAAGCAGCCTCATTGGCTAATCCTTCTTATCAGAAGTATGATTTCCCAATAGTGCTTAGCTCGAGGCATTCATCAGGAGCAAAGAGTGCTTGCTGTAGATGTAGTTCAAAGGGCAGCCGAGCTAGCACACTGGGTCCCATGCTCATCTCCAGCCCTTCTAGCACCAAGCCCAGGCCGGTTACAATGGGGTCGATTTGAAAGGGCAAGGCTTCCTTCCTTGGCAACTTAGGTCCCTCGTGGGTCAGCAACAACAAATTTCCAGTACTTACCGTTGATAGGAAGAAAGTATTCAGTGAAGGACTCAGGGATTCAAAGTCAACCTTAGCTATCTGAGATGCTTCTCAAAATAAAGTAAAGCAAAAGAAAGCCTGTTGGGGTTTAAATCTCAGCCCGAGTCCAGACAGACCACACCAAACCAACATGGTTCCACGTGGAGAGGTTTAATGAGAGAGGAAGAGTAGAAGGCGAGAGAAGGACCGGTCCTGAGTACGTGGAGGGAAGGGGGAGGATGGGAAGGGAAGGGACAGGGACAAAAAGGGCATGAGAGCAGAGAACAGAAGAGTAAAAGAGTAAGAGAAAGAACAAGGGGGGGGGCAAGCAGCCTCCTTTATAGTCAGGCACAGCTGGTTGTTGCCAGGTAACTGTGGGGCGGAACATACCTGCCTGTTGCCAGGTAGCTGTGGGGGTGGAGCTTAGACAGAATACCAACAAAGGCAACATTTGGCATTTGGCTAGAGACAGACAGTACCCAGACTGGGTAAAGCTGAAGCACCAGCATTATGGACCATTCTGTTGGTGTCTGACTTGGAACTCTGTAGACCAGGTGGCCTAGGACTCACAAAGATCCATCTGCCTCTGCCTCCTGAGTGCTGGGATTAAGGTGAGCGCCACTGCCTGGCTGTGGGTGAATACTTTGAGGCTCCTGAGCAGAAGAAAAATGATGACTAGGGCTGGGCTTGTAGCTCATTGCTAAGCGTTTGCCTAGCCTGCACGGAGCTCCCGATTTGATCTCCAATAACGTACAAAATGGGGTACCCCGCTACGGACCTGTAATCCTAGCACTGGCGCAGTAGAGGCAGGAGGATCAGAAGTTTAAGGCCTTTAGCGCAGTGGAAAGTTTAAGGCATCCAGCTCTACCTGAGGCCGTGACTGAAGGAGAAAACGTGTGACCAGTTGTCACCCATAACCTGCCTTATCGCAACCCCGTTGCTGGTCGAGGATGAATTCTGTTCTCTGCTGTGTTTAGAACCAGTCTGGAAATGAAGAAATTTTAATTGGTTGCTGTCATGTGCAAATTTTTAGGATTGTTCATTGGCCCTGCTAGAAAACATAGCAACCACTCATTCTTGTGAAAACATTCCCCAGGAAAAGTAATAGAACTTGATTTAATATTCACTCTCTGGCTCCTTCTCCTCCTCCTCCTCCACCTCCTCCCCTCCACCTCTTCCTCCTACCCTTCTTCCTTTCTTGCTTAGTATGCCTCCACAAAAGAAATATTGCACTTAATTTCTCCCCCCTCCCCCCACAAAACCAAACAGAACAGAACACCTCAAGTGTCTGAAACCAGATGAGCCCAAAAAACAATCACTGTCGGGGTTGGGGATTTAGCTCAGTGGTAGAGCGCTTGCCTAGCAAGCACAAGGCCCTGGGTTCAGTCCCCAGCTCAAAAAAAAAAAAAAAAAATCACTGTCGTTAAGACCTTGTTTCCGGGCACAGGGAGCATTCGGCTAAGATAGAAGTCCAGGTGTACAAGTGAAATGAGTCATATTTAAAGCTTCTGACTTTCTTGTGTATCTTCCTCAAACCAAGCTGTATTCTAGAGAGAAAGAAGATCATTCTGACGGAGGCAGGTTACGGGGATTGTCTTGTATGAGGGAAACCCTTCTTGAAGTGCACGGGGCTTTGGCAGATGGTAACCGACTTTCGGCTCAGTGAACAGAAGTTTCAAAATCTAAGTCACATTTGGACTGCAGATCGCACGCTTGCAAGACGCAGGAGATATTTCATGAGTTTTCAGAGTTCCGTTAATCTCAACTGCTCATTCTCTGTCACTTTGTGTTTGGGATGGAACTACGGGCCTCACACACGCAAGGCAAGCCATTGTACAACTGAGCCTCATCCCCAGTCCTCTACCCTCTAAAGCATTCACCTGCCAACAAAGGGATGTATGTGTTGCCGTGAGCCAGCACCAAGCATGGGAATGACGTGGGTTCTTTCCTTCCATAATTCCCCTGGGAAACTCCATCCCTGTGACTAGAACTGGCTCTTGTCTGCTTTATATCAAAAGAAGCCTATGCCATCTAAATACATTTGGGGCAATCTCTCAATCCCTTACCATCCCTATTACTGCCAATGAGTTGTTTCGAAACTTGGGTGTGAAGATACAGATTGATAATCCCAGGATACAGGAGACTGAAGTAGAAGGATTGAAGTGAGCTCAAGCTCATTCTGACGCACGCGTGCGCGCGCGCGCGCGCACACACACACACACACACACACACACACACACACACACACACACAGTAACAAAACCATCTGTTGTTCCCCCTGCCCTTTACTGTAGTGTTTGCCATTCGTGGCAGTTTGAATGAGGAACAGGTAGATAACATTATCAGAATGACCTTGAGACGGGCTCTGCAGGATGCTGAGAGGAACTCCCCATCACAAAAAGGTAGACTGGAAGCAGGCAAGCATACAGAACGGCTGCCCCTGCTCCATCTTTCCCGTGGGTGACAATGGTGTGGGCACAGGTGCCTGTCACTGTGTAGTCATCTGGCTGTCGTGGGAACACACTTTCTGAAACACCGTGATCACCGTTGTGACCTGCCACATTGTCGTAAGCACCACGTCGTGATCTGATCTGTGATTACACCCCTGCTTCTCAGTGGGACTTGCTGTCACAGATACCATAGGTTTGTGAGTTATAAGGTGTACTTGCTAGGGAGGCTAATCTTGTTGACTTGATTGGCTAAGAAATCCTAGAGGATTAGCAGAGCACACCTTGGGGTGTGTCTGGGATGGCATCTGAGAGACAACTAAATCATGAGGGCTCTGACCTCCTGCGTGGGTTAATCCCTAGACAGGGTTGTATTTTTGTCTGAAGAAGACTGAAATCTTTATTTCCAAGTGAAATTTCCCCATGTTTGTTTTGAGCAAAGGGGCCGCATGTCCTAGGCTGGTTTCAGTCCAGTCTGAGCTGGACTGAAGAAGCAAGATCCTCTTTCGTCTGCCTCTCAGTGCTGGGATTACATCTGTGTGCCAAGAAGCCCACGGAAAATTACCGATTCACATGGCCGGTTCTAGGGACACTGAGCCATGAGACAACCTTGGGCTGCGTCTGTTGTTTGAGCTACCGCTTTCAGTAATTCTTTCTCCGGGGATTTGGTTTGTGGCACTGTTGACAGGCTGGGAATGTTTCCAGATGTAAGACAGTAAGGGGGTGGCCAGCCAGATGTGTGTTTTAGGGTTGGGAAGAGAGCAGAGTGCCACAAAAGGGAAAGTGTTTCTGCAGAGAGTGGCCAAGAACAGGTGAAAGGCACAAGACTCTTCTCAGGAAAGAGAGAGAGCTTAGCCCTTTAGGTGGGAAGGAGGAGGGGTTTGGAGAAGGAAGGAAAGTGAAAGACCTTGACATTAGCATGCATGTGAACTCTAAGAAATAGTAGTTGAGCTCCCTCAAGCCCCCAACTCAAAGACAGAGGAGTAAGTTGTATGGCAAAGATTGAGGCCACACGGGCAAATTCATTTCATCGACTGTGTTAGCATTTAGTCTAGGCTCCGCCCCACGGTTACCTGGCAACAGCCAGGCGTGCATGACTGACTATAAAAGGGACTGCTTGGGCTCCTCTGCTCTCTCTTGCTCTTGCTCTTGCTCTTGCTCTGTCTTCTCACCCCTTTCCCCCCTCTCTCCTCACTCCCCTCCCCCTTTTCCATGTGCTTATGGCCGGCCTCTACTCCTCTCCTTCTGTCTCTCTCTCTCTCTCTCTCTCTCTCTCTCTCTCTCTGCTCTTCTCTCTCTCTCTCTCTCCCCCTCTCTCTCCCCCCCCCCCCTATGCCCTGAATAAACTCTATTCTATGCTAAAAAGACAAAAACAAAAACAAAAAACATAAAAACCTCTCTGGGGCTTCCAGCCTTAGCTCAAACGGGGACCACACTACCTTTCACGGTCCCACAAAACTGTCCCCTATGTGTATCCAAGGGTAAGGTCGTTAAGTCCACCATTGAAAACACCGTGGAGGCTGCAGTTGCAGCTGTGACATGGTATCCTGCACATCTGCGCACACCAGCAGCGGGCGCTACAAGACTGCACGAGTCGGTGTCCACACAGCAGTTGGGAATTTTTCTCATGGAATCCAACAGGACTAGAGATGCCGCGGACTTGGAAAAGTGCTGCCCCCTGACCTGTAAGCCCATGTCAGACTGACACTGAGGGGCTGAAGACAAACTATCTTCAGGAGTGAGAGTGGAAATTATCCTTCAAGATAGTCTACAGTTTTATTGGTGTAGATGGATGCGTGGCTGCTGGTACCCTATGCGCACCACTTGCTTGTAGCTACCTTTGGACCTTAGAGGAGGGCATCAGATCCCCTGGGCCAGGAGCTGAACCTGGGTCCTCGGCAAGAGCAGCAAGTGCTCTTAACCACTAAACCATCTCTCCAGCCCCGGAAGTCGTACTGGAGAGAGAGAGAGAGGGAGAGAGAGGTGGAGGCGTAGTTCAGCAGTAGTGTGTACTTAGCAAATGCAGATCTGGATTGAGTTCTAGCACCAAAGAAAATAAAATTAAAAGAAGTTGAAGTGTCCTACAAAATGAGGACAGGGACAAAGACAAGGCCTTGGGAGGGGTTGGGGCAAAGAGGGTTCGAAGACTCCCCAGAGCTCGGATTCAGTAAGGAAGGATTCAGCAAACAAAGGCCTGCCTGGAGTTGAGAGCATGCGTTTAGCAGGATTTTCCCCTTTAATCAGCATCTTAAAACTTCTATTACGCCTGAATTTTTTTTTTTTTTTCTGATTGTTGTTTTGAGATGGGGTCTCCCTTGTATCCCAGGCTGGCCTTGAACTAACTGTCCCCTTGCCTCAGGCTCCAAAGTGCAGGATTACAGGTGTGCCTCGCCACGCCCAGCCAGGTCAGCATTTTTAAAGTGGCTTCTGCATTCCGGACACCAAGCTAAGCCCCGGGGATTTTCAGTTAGATGGAAAAAGATGAAGAAATAAGTAATTGCCACAGGGCTGGAGATGCCATAAGAGGGTTATTAACAGGACACTCTTGAGAAATCAAAGGACATTCTGGAAGGCTGTTCGAACAGGAGGCATTAAAGTTTATGTTTAAAAGATGAGGCGTAGATGTTATGAAGCTACTGGAGAAAGCCCAGGCACACACACGTGTATATGTGTATCTATATATGATTTATATATTACATATTATATCATATATGGTCTATATACATATATACACACATGTATATATGTGTCTTTATATTATTTATACATTGCATATTATAAGCCATATATGATATACACACATATACACATATGTATATATGTGTCTGTATATTATTTATATATTGCATATTATAAATTATGATATATGCATACATATACACATATACACACATGTATATATGTGTCTGTATATTATTTATATATTGCATATTATAAATTATATATGCATACATATACACATATACACATGTATATGAGTATCTATATATATGACTTATATATCACATTATAAATAATATATGATATATACATATATACACACAAATGTATATTTGTACCTGTATATTATTTATACACTGCATATTATAAATTATATATATATTAGAAACATGGCTGCCACCAGTCTAGTGGGTATTTGTGGAAGAGCCTCAGCGTTCTTGAAGGCTCCATGTTCCCTAATAAATCCCAAGACCCCTGCTCAGTCCGGGCCTTCTCTTAGTTTGCTGCATAAGACCACACCACACGCCACATCTTTTCTCCAGTGTAAATTACTTCTTACCACGTTGTCAAGGAAAGGACTAGAAGAATTTTTTGATGACCCAAAGATCTGGGGGAAAGGAAAAGTCAAATCTAGAGCTCCACGGACCTGCCAGCAGCAGAGGAACAAACGTAACAAAGACTTACATAAGCTTGGGTATGTCCTTCTAAAGGAAAGGAACATGCGTCTAACTCCAGAGCAGGAGGCCAAGCGACAGAGACTGCTGATGCCAAGTCCAGAGCGCTTAGAAAAGGCTGTTGATTCCACGGATGCCTTGGATAAAGTTGTCCAGGAGAGGGAAGATGCTTTAAGGCTTCTTCACACAGTAAGTCAAGTAAAATCAAGACCCAGTGCTTAGAGATGGGACATCTTTGGAAGAATCGTCTGGCACAAATTCAAGCAGTGGCCTATACCTTGGTACCTAAATAAAAGATACAACCGGAGGCCGTTCTTCGCAATGCCTTATGTGGATCGCTTTATCAGACTGAGAATTGAGAAACATGCCTGCATTGAGGCAAGAAAGAGAAGTCTACAGAAAAAGAAAGAAAAAATTCTCCAGGCAAAGTTCCCACATCTCTCTCAAGACCGGAAATCAATTGCGGTCTAAGATGAGATCCAGAAGTCCAGTTCCATTGTTCTTAAAGTCTGTGTCCTGATGTGAATATCTGTTAAGCAGTTTATAAAGAAATGTTCTTGTAAAAAGATTATATATAACACATATACATATGTATATATGTGTATATCTATGATTTATACAGCATATTTATATATCACATGATATATACATACATATACACATACACACTTGTAAATGTATATCTATATATGATTTACATATTGCATATTATAAGTTATATATGATACACACATGTACACACACACACACGCACGGACATAAGGACCAGAAAGATTCATCTAGAGAATTTCAGCTGCTTCCATAAGTCTGAAACAGAGTGAACAAGAGAGAATGAAATTGAAAAGTTAATGTGAGGGACAATAAATGATCTAGAAATTGGGCTTGACCTATGGAACAAGGAAGAGCCATGGAGGATGTTCAAGCATGAGAGTGACATCATCCATTTGTCAGAAGACATACTGACTGGAAGCAGGAACATTAAGAGGAAGCAGCTAGATCTTAATGGATGGAATCGAATCCTGTGGCTCTCAAATCTCTTTATCCAAGCTGAGTCCAGGGTAAGTCCAGGGTTGTAGAACCATCTCAGGCCAGTGTGTGTAATAACACTTCTTTTTTTTTTCAATATTTATTTGTTTCTTCAGACACACCAGAAGAGGGCATCAGATCCCATTACAGATGGTTGTGAGCCACCATGTGGTTGCTGGGAATTGAACTCAGGACCTCTGGAAGAGCAGTCAGTGCTCTTAACCACTGAGCCATCTCTCCAGCCCTACAAGGCACTTCTGATAAGTGTTTTTATCTTGACAGAAAAATCCCAAAGAAGAAAGTTTTCTTGCCCTTTCTTTCCTTTTTTCTTCTACCTAATGCTCTGTGAAGATGTGATATTTGGGGGTGCAGCAACCCTCTTGGGACTATGATGCAATAAATCTAAGGATGGAAGCCAGAAAAGACAAGACGGCAGAACACAAGACACTTCGTTTCCAAAACATCTTTGGAACGGCCGGCCTTGAACTTCCCAAGTTGCTGTGGACACTTTACAGGTTTTAAACCCTAATGGGTCGGACTTTTGTCGCTGTTACTGATCACTGCAACACCTTCGCTGTGGCCGTCAGAGTAGAAACTTTAGGAGTAACCGATGAACAGAATCCCTCGAGGGTAGTCGTTTCCGTGTGCACAGGAGATGTACAGGGATGCTGTAGGATGTCTGACCGCATGAACCCTGAGATGGTGTTATTTACTGGGAAAACCCGGTTTTAGTTGTGGTGTGTGGCTCAGCTCTAGCCCACACCTTTAGTCCAGGAACTTTCTGCTGGAACATTGTCAACAGGATGAAATAAAGTCAACCACAGCTCAAGTGGTAGAGCAAGCAGTTGACAGGGAGTAAACATAGATTATTGAGAAAACAAAGACAAAAACCATAGAGAGTAAGGAGAGAGGCTAGAGAGACACACAGGAAGTAGAGGGGCGGGACTTAGAGTTGTGAGGCATTGTGAGGGAGGGCATCGCAGGTGGGAGTCGGTGAGGAAGGTCAGCTGGGGACTTTCTCGGCCTCTCTGGCTAACAGGCTTTCACCCCACCATCTGGCTCCTGAGTCTTCATTGGTAAAATCGAACAATTGAGATTTTGTTAAAAACAACACGGGGGTGCACCCTTCTGGTCCATCTTCACCTTAGTTCTGGACTTTACATCTTACCTAGGTTTGACGAAGGCACTTTACTCATCTGGGCTCTTTTCTTTTTTTTTTTTTTCCCCTTTTTTCAGAGCTGAGGACCGAACCCAAGGCCTTGCGCTTGCTAGGCAAGCGCTCTACCACTGAGCTAAATCCCCAAACCCCCCAGGGTCTTTTCTTTATAGCTTTGAACTCTCCTAGCAACAACTCACGTCTCTCAACTCATGTTCCAGGCTCATGACACTTATATTAAATTATTATTGATCATGAGGCCAGAAGTCATGTTTTTATCTCAGTGCTGAGTGCTCATGGAATGGAAACCGACCGACTCCAATAGTATTTGCAGGAGGAGAAAAATAAAAATAAAGAGAACCATGGTTTTGTTTGGTTTTGTTTTTTCTTGTTCTCGGGGCGGGTCTGGGGCTTCATGCACGCTGAGCAATGACTCCGTGGCTGAGCTGGGCCCACAGCCCCCGCTATGGGTGTGCTTCCCTGGGCTGCTTCGCTGGCTCCTGAGCTAAAGAGCTGCTGGGTGCTCAGGCTGCAGGCTAGAGTATCAGCACTGACAGCCCCATCCCACCCACGCAGCGGGAGTACCAGCCGAACCAGTTCTCCAGACGGCCCAACCTGGCGGGCGGGGTCTCAGGTCTTCCTTACCTTCAGGACTCCGAAGCAACAGTGTGCCTTAGGCCAGGGCTTCCTTGGTGTCTGCCTGGCAGGGCTCTTAGCTGATAATGTCTGGAATGTGTGAGGGTTATCAACCTGAAGGGTCTTCCTTCACTGGGTCGAGTTACAAGTGGCATGCGAGAACCAGCACGCTGATGATGTTCCTCTTGCTCCTTGGAAGAGCCTCGCTTGCACAGCCTACTATGGTCTAAGGAAGCACTTGGCTGTGTGTTCTCACGAAGCTGGAGTTCTAACACATTGCCGTTGATGTCTTTATTATCCACTCTTTCTGATCTAGAATTGTAACCTTTCCCGTTTAGTAAAAACATTAGCTATATGCTTGCCTCAGCCTTTTATAAAGAGCAAGACAACATCTAATGTTCACAATCGATCTGTGTGTGTGTGTGTCCCAGAGCGTGTACCCATGCCATGGCAAGTGTGCAGAGGTCAGAGGACAGCTTTGTGGAGTCAAATCCTTCCTTCCACCTTGATGGGGGCTCTCGGGATTGAACACAGATTTTTAGGCGCGTTGAGCAGTTTCATGAACCCCCGGATAAAGCATTTAAACTATACATCTGCAGATGCTCTTCAGTTTCAACTCTTCTTGAAGCTGGGTGTGGTTTGTGCCTACGGTCCTGCACTTAGGAGCTGAGGCAGGGGGGTGTAAATTTGAGCCAAGGCTGAGCTACTGAGTGAGTTACTATCTCCAAACAAACAAACAAACAAACAAACAAACGAATATGTCAGAAACTTCTTTTTCCTATCATAGGCTGTGTGTGTGTGTGTGTGTGTGTGTGCCAAAACGGTACAGAACCTTTCAAATGTTATCTGTTGAATTAAGCTATTATTAACTAAAGGCTTAAAATCAGCAGTGACATGTGCTTGTGGAGGCTGGGAAGGGAGGCTGGATTATCAGAGCCATGACAGCACTTTGAGATCAGCCTGGACAACACAGTGAGACCTGTTCTAAAAAGAAAAGCTGTCGGTTTAAAAACCCTCCTAAACAATCTTAAAGAAAGGGAAACAAAGTCTCGAGGGCAGTCAGTTAACAAGGAGGATCGGCAAACATTTAATTGTCTGTGACTTTGAACATGGAGTTGTCAGTTCGGGTTGGATAGTAGCTGCTTTAAGTACGGATTTCTCAATGCCCCAAGCCTGTGTTGACAAGTTTTCTTTAAGGCCTGCGTGTTGGAAGAATAATTGACACATAATTATTTTTTGCTTGATGCTTGGTTATCTTACTGCCATCTAATATCAATGAAAGCTACAGCAAATGATGAGTGTCTGGGTTATTTTTCTCCTGACAGACATTTACTTTTAAGCATTAATACTTTTAAGCATTATTCTGCTTATTGCAGAGACATCTGTTTGATGAACTTGAATTTGTTTTGTGTTGAATACATTGAGAAATTATAGAGCATTAATAGAAAAATCCTGAGGGGAAGACAAGCCTTGAATCCCAGTGGCTGGCAGCATAATTATCTTAAATTCATGAGTACCTCTCTCTAAGAGGTTGGGATCATTAACGACAATACATTAAAGACAATATCCAATCAAGATGTTATCTATATAATTTTATCTGACATAAGAAACAAACTACAGATTTTGGCTTATTGCTAAGTCGACTAAAACAGTATCACATACACGGAAAATAAGATGCTTTAAGACATGGGGTTCTCGGGGTTGGGGATTTAGCTCAGGGGTAGAGCGCTTGCCTAGCAAAGCGCAAGGCCCTGGGTTCGGTCCCCAGCTCCGAAAAAAAAAAGAAAAAAAAAAAAAAAAAAAAAAGACATGGGGTTCTCAACCTGTGGGTTATAACCCTGAGGGGTCGAATGACCCTTTTCACAGGGGTTGCCTAAGATCATTAGGAAACACAGATATTTACATTATGGTTCATGACAGCAGCAAAAATTACAGTATGAATTAGCAATGAAAATAATTTTATGGTTGGAGGTCGCCGTAGCATGACGAACTGTCTTAAAGGGTCGTAGCACTAGGAAGGCTGAGATCGACTGCTCTAAGAGGCCTGAAGTCTGCTCTGAAGAGAAATGTAGCAGAACTGTACACAGCGAGAGAGACACTTTCAAAAAACAGAATACAATCCAGTAAAAACAATAGCTTTGGTTATTTGAATTTTTAAAAAAATTTTTTTTTTTTTTTTTTTTTCGAGCTGGGGATCGAACTCAGGGCCTTATGCTTCCTAGGCAAAGCCTACCACTGAGCTAAATCCCAACCCCTTTAAAAAAAATTTTTAAGATTTGTTTATTTATTTTATGAGTACACTGTAGCTGTCTTTATACACCATCTCTCCAGTCCAGTTTTTTAACTTTTCATCCATACTCTTTAGAAAGAAAAAAAAAAAAACCCAAACAACCAATCTTCCTTCAAAACATCTCTACCCAAGACTAAGAAATCGTAGCATCTATAATTGAAATACACTCATGTTAAACGAAGCCTGGTCTCACTTCCCTCATAATGGATTGGGCCGGCGGGGTTGGGGGGGGCATAGTCAGTCATCAAAGACATTTTAAATGGAGGGCTGGGGAGGTGGCCTAAAAGCTATGGTAACAAAATGCCAAGAGGCAGCAGGCTTAAACAACAGAAATGTGTCTCTCACAGCCAGTCCTCAGAGTGGGAAGACCAAGCCCTGGATGCCAGCCATGTTCCCTTTATGTTCTCTTCCTCTAATTTTATTGGGCTAGGACTCTAACCTTATTACCTTATTTATCCTTAGTCCCCTCCCCCAAGGTCCCCTTCCCACCTATAATTGTTTGGGGGACTATTTTCAGCGTTCAATGAGAGGTAAGGACCTGATTCAGTCTATAGAAAATTGTATCTAACTAATAGAGACTAGATCAAGGGTACTCATGTAAGAATACACTATCCACAATGTGGCCAGGATCTAAATATATTCTGGACACATATGCACAGGGCCCAATGTATATTTCCTCCTTACGATCTTCTTCGAATCTTCTCATCAGCTAGAAAGTGCACTCTCCATGCAGGAGGCATACTGAAAAAAAAAGAATCTCAGCGGATGTCTGTCACCTCACAAAGACACAAAGTGCTTCCATTTGCATAAATAAATACATAAATCAATACTTCTTATGCACCTGGCATTTGTGCCAAATGAGTCGCATGGGCATACCAATTGGCTCCATCCTAAGCAAGGCCCCATGAACCAGATTGCTCAACCTTGCTCAATGGGCTGGAAGCTGAGGCAGTGAGGTTAAGTCGCCCGCTCAGGGTCATACCTCTATCTGGTATGTGCTCACTTGGAACCTGACGCTCACACTGTGGCTCCAGAATGCCCATCCTTAACTACTCCACTCTGCTGCCCAATAGGCAATAGCACCAGCCTTAGGTAGTTGCTAGTAGAGTGGTTGGGTGACCGGAAGATCCAAGGGTGTAAACCAGCAACTATAGGGCAAGATGTTTAAGACACCACACTAGAGATATAGAGTCAGAAAAGCATTGTGGGAGGTGTATTCTTTTGGAAGGACTATCTTTCATGCTGCTAGTCTCCGTAGACTTTAATGGCCATGGAGCAACTGGCAGACTGACAGCCGTAAACATAATTTGCATTGGATGAGGCCTTATCGGTCCAGGGTGCCATGGACCCAGCTGTAAACTCTTTCTGGTCCCCTCTGCCCTCCTCAGCGGATCTGGTTGCCCTGAAATTTGTCTCCAGGGCCGAAAAGGAAGAAGATGGTATTCCTTCCCCTTGCTCCTGCTAACCAAGCCCCCTGTATGCCCAACAAGAAGCTCTTCTTTGTGGCATGAATAGATGTGTAGAGAGGCAGGAGGCCAGGACTTATGGGCTCAAGGATCTGTAAGATTTATTGGAGCTGTTGGTTAAAGCACCGCTGTTTCCGTGAACCAACCGGACCAAAATGCTTTCACATCGAGCTTTCAACAACAAAATAAATAGCCTCAGGTGTCCATCGACCTAAGGGGACCTGCTTGTAGTTCATATAACTGCCAAACCGCTGGCTGGAACCCCGACAGATGAGTAGCTCTCAGTCCGAAGTGAGAATATACACCAAGAAAGGAAACTAAAGTCTTTCTTTCCTTTTTTTTTTTTTTTTTTTAAGGTGTTTGTTTATTTATTTGTTTTTGAGACAGGGTCTCCCAAGGACTGCCATCACCACACCTGGTTACAGCAAATGCTTTTAAAAAGAGAAATACAAATTCTGACTTCCCTGACCTTTCATTGGCTCGACGGCTTGTTATTGGGCACCTTTCTGGGAGAAGAGATCGTATCAGTGAAGCAAGGAAAAAATCCTCGCCCCGTTGACCGTTCGACGTGAGCGAGGGGAGAGAAACGATGCGCTGTGTGCTGGGAGGTGATACGTGTAATGGAAAAAAGCCAACGCAGGACGAAATAAGGAGGGTTCAAGGGGCTAATTCCAACCCTAACATAATCACCAACACAGGGTCATGGAGAAGATGCTGTTTGCAGAAGAACTTAAAGGATAGCGAAAGGATTAACCACGTGATTATCTGGGGAACGATATACCAGACCAAAAAGAAACAGCAAGGAAGGGAATGTCTGGCATGTTTGAAGAAGGAGACTAGAGCAAAGATAGGTAGGGAACAGAAGGATCCAGCAATGGGGGCTTTTAACCTTTAAAGAGGCTTCTCTTTGTACATAACAGGACTTTACTCCCAATGAGACGGGACACAACCCGGAAGTCTCCAGCAGCAGAAGGGTGACGGCTGTGTCGCAAGCTGACTTCATTAGAACGGGTGAAATAGGAAAAACAGGAGGCAAACATTGCAGTCGCTACAGACGGAGCGAGCTGTGCGAGGGGCAGACGTGCGTCACAGATGCAGATGCGGGAGTTATCCGCACACAGATGGTATTAAAAGCAAGGGAGAGAGTGTAGGTAGAGACTGGCTACAGGTCCCTCGAGCACCGGTACCGATGGGAAAAGGAGGAGACCAAGACGAAATGAGCAAGGGGGTAGGGGGAAAAGGAAGATGCTAAATTCTGGGAAACCAAGCGAGGACACTGGACCGAGAAAACGGCACGTAGCACTGTATCAAATACCACCTCGAAGAGAAACCGGATGAAGGCTCAGAGTTGACCATGGGGTTTAGGCACATGGAGACTTTGTTCTCAAGCATTTTGTGCGGACGATGGAGGCAAAGCCCGTGTAGAATGCATTGGCAAGTGGATGAATACCATACACGATATGTAAATTATATCACCATCCCCATGAAGTTGACTTAAAAGCTCAATGAGAAGGGAAGAGCTATAATCACACAACCAAACTCTGGAAATAACACATAAATCCAGAAATTAAAAAAAAAAAAAAAAAAAAGTCTAAAATTACGTTGTGTTCATTTTGTGGGCTTCCGTAGCATCAGCAGACTACAGTTCCAGGGTCACATGGGGGCACAGGGCCAGTTTTCATAAGGTTTTGCAGGACACCCTGCTTACCCATTGTCTCTAGCTGCTCTTGTGAACAGAGCTGTGGTTGCGATAGACTTCATGGCTCCCAGAGCTTAAAGTACTTACTATCTGATTTTTTACACATAGTTTGCCAATCCCTGGTCTAGGACAATCAGAATGAGTTAACCATTGCTGTTTGTAACAAAACGGATCAATTCCCTAAGTATAATGTTGAGAGCGTGAAGCAGGTAGACCGGGGTGGGGGTGGGGGGGGTGGGGGGTGGGGGGGTGGGGGGGGGGGGGGGGGGGAATCTTCACTGGATGCACCCAGCTGTAGAAATCTCAAAAACAGAAATGTACTGACAGTGCCAGGATGTGGTGTCCCTGAAACTAATGACAAAACAGCCTCAGCAGGTGACCTCCTGATAAGAGCCTCTTGCTTGAGCTAGGGAGCCAGTTACCAGGAATGCTCACTTCGTGAAAATTAACTCCCACCCTTAGGACTCTGGACGCTTCTCTAAACGTCTAAATAAGAGGTACTAGAAATTAAGCACGCTGAGGGAAAAACGGACTAAATTTCCCCCATGAAGTTTTGCTGCAGGGAGACAGATTTGAAAGGGCACCAACGGAGACAAGCGAAACAAAGGGCTTTGGGTTTTTTTTTTAAGCTGGGAAAAGTCTCTTTTCCCCTCTCTGGCAGCATACACAGCTCCTTCCAGCACCGTGAAAGCTAACCAACAGGGATGAAGCCTGGTCAGTGTCAGCTTGATTTCCTCACGTTCTGTGACACAAGTATGCACTGTTGTCAGCAACAGGATCTTCTGTCGGGCTCTGGAGAATGGCTACCAAGAACACCGGTGGGTGCTATCCTGTAACGTTTGGGTGCCAGTGGGATCTCACTGGCCACCAGCTCTAAAAGGCACAGCCCATTCTTGGTCCTGGGTGTTTTATTTGTCAGCCTGTCTAGCAGGGTGCTTTCTATGTACATATTTTAGGAGACACCTATAGTGATGGGTTTCCAGAGGGTTCGTTCTTTCTTTCTTTCTTTCTTTCTTTCTTTCTTTCTTTCTTTTTTTTTTTTGCAGGGGATCCAACACCTTTAATAGTACCAGGCATACACATAGTACACAGACATACATATAGACCAAACACACATACATACATTAAAAAAACCCTAATTGGGGGTTGGGGGTCCTCAAGAGATACCTCAGTGGTTAAAAGCACTGGCTGCTCTTCCAGAGACCCTCAGTTCAATTCCCAGCAACCACATGGTGGCTCAGAACAATGGGATCTGAGGCCTCTTCTGGTGTGTCTGAACAGAGTGACAGTGTACTGACACACATTAAATAAATAAATCTTTAAAAAAAATAAAAATTAAAACCCCCATTGTATGATTTCTGACCTGTTAAAAACCATTGTTAGAACCAATGTTCTTCCCACTGTCCTTAGTAAAAATGGAACTTCTTAACAATAAAGTTTTTAACACTGGACATTCAAGACTTGACTCAATCTTGCTCTTGCCCTTAACCTACACAGGCAAACCAGACGAGTTTTCAGACACACTCTCTGAGTTCCTGTATATGTTGTTCTTTCTGCCTACAAGCCCTCATCCTTCTACAATCATCGGGCCAGAGGGTTCTTTCAAAAGGTCTTCAGTGTTAGTTATCTCTCCCTGTGTTTCTTCCCTCCCATCCCCCACTGCACCTAAACCTTCCTGTCCCAGTATTGCTCTCAATCTTACCAAGCTGTGAACAGTGAGTGTCACAGTAGTGAACAGCCCGGCAAAACAGGCCCACACATTCATACACACATACACACACACCTACACATTCATATACACACACCCCTATACATTCATACACATGCATACATACATACACATATATACATACTATACACACATATACACATAAACATATAGACATGCATACACACACAGATAAATATTTTAATTAAGAAAGAACTGCTGGCTGGGGTTGGGGATTTAGCTCAGTGGTAGAGCGCTTGCCTAGCAAGCACAAGGTCCTGGGTTCGGTCCCCAGCTCTGAAAAAAAGAAAGAAAAAAAAAGAAAGAAAGAACTGCTGGGTAGAGGGAGTTGAAAATGTGGAGGGGAAGGCTTGGGGCTAGCGTGACATCCTTAAGTAGAGGAGGAGAGACGGAATCTGTAGGGCCATGGGTCACATTCGACAGAGGCACAGGATGCTCCTTTATGCCAGCAGATCTCGACCTTCCTGACACTGCAACCCTTTAATACAGTTCCTCATGTTGTGCTGACCTCCAACCATAAAACTATTTCATTGCTACTTCATAACTGTCATTTTGCTACTGTTGTGAATTGTAATGTAAGTATTTGATATGCAGGGTAGCTGTGATGGTTTGTATATGCTTGGCCCAGGGAGTGGCCCTATTAGGAGGTGTGGCCTTGTTGGAGTAGGTGTGTCACTGTGGGTGTGGGCTTGGAGACCCTCACCCTAGATGCCTGAGGCCAGTCTTCCACTAGCAGCCTTCAGATGAAGATGTAGAACCCTCGGCTCCTCCTACACCATGCCTGCCTAGATGCTGCCCTCCTCACACTTTGATGATGATGGACTGAACCTCTGAACCTGTAAGTCAGCCCCAACTAAATGCTGTCCTTGACTCACCTTGGTCATGGTGTCTGTTCTCAGCAGTAAAACCCTAATTAAGACAGTATCTTTACAGAACACTTTTGGGGGTTCAGGCTTGTACTCAGCGCTCCTGAGGAAGGTAACGACTTTCTGTTTTTCTAATAGGATGCGACCGAGCAGCTGACAGCAGCTGGGTGATCATAACCATGCCGGGATCGTGCCCATGGTTTCTGCATTTGTTAGCTTGGATGCACCTAATAAACTGGTTTAAGTCACAGAAACTTATGGTCTCATGGTTCCGGGTACTAGGGCTGAGTTCAAGGTACAGTGGTTCCTTCTGGGAGTTTTGAGGAAGAGTCTGTTCTTGCTTTTCCTGGATGTTCTTCCGCTCGAGCTGCTCTCTGCCTTTGTGGTCAGGCGATGTTTTCCACAGCTATTTGACTGCTGTCTTAGTTAGGGTTTTACTGCTGTGAACAGACACCATGACCAAGGCGAGTCTCATAAGGACAACATTTAATTGGGGCTGGCTTACAGGGTCAGAGGTTCATTATCATCAAGGTGGGAACATGGCAGCATCCAGGCAGGCATGGTGCAGGCAGAGCTGAGAGTTCTACATCTTCATCTGAAGGCTGCTAGCAGAAGACTGACTTCCAGGCAGCTAGGATGAGGGCATTAAAGCCCCCATCCACAGTAACACACCCACTCCAACAGGGCCACACTTTTTAATCATGCCCCTACCCAGGCCAAGCCCATACAAACCATCACAAGTGCTGTGTTCAATTTTCTCCATTTTTTTTTTCACACACCAACCATAGTGAATCAAGGGCCACCAAACACCATTATGTGACTTTAGAGGTGACAACTGTCTACTAATGTTGCACCAGTGTCTGCCTCGACAGTAACAGCTTAGGAACTACAGAGCCCTTAAGATTTAAGGCTAAACAGAACTGTGCATGTCCGCAACCCGTCTTCCTGTCTGTGAACCTCAACGTTGTCTTTGATTCAACCTTTGTGAACTGTTTGGGAAAGCAGAACCTTGAAGAATAAAAGGAAGCCGGAGATGGTGAGAACTAAGGGATTTGGGGTGAGGTGTCCCTCTAAGGCAACCTCTCAGCCAAGGATTACACATACCCAACACCTATTTTTTCTTTATAGCATTAAAACAGCTCCACCGTGAGATTTGGAGTCTATACGCCTAGGACCTAAAAATCTTCACAGAGAGAGCTTTCAGCTAATTCTAATACCACATTAACTTTTTGCAGGCATGTGAGTGTTTTGTTTGCACATATATATGTGCACCACATGCGTGTAATGCCTGAGGAAGTCAGATTCTCTGAAACTGGAGTTATGGGCAGTTGTGAGCCTGCCCCTTGCGGGTACAGGAGTGCAGACCTACCTGTTCTACAGGAACAAGTGTCCCTAACCACTGATCCACTGCCTCTCCGGCCTCATATGATGGTGCGTGTTTATAAGAATTTCCCTGAGAAGATGGTGGTTTGTGTTGTGAGGAAGGCAAAGCATCAGGACATCGGCTTGGTAGTCTCCGTGCCACCCATTCACTTTGGAAACTCTTAGGTGTGGTGTCAGAAAACAGTACAAATTATAATAAGTTACAGTGGCATGCACCTTAGTCCTAGCAGACTTGGGAGGCAGAGGCAAGTGGATCTCTGTGAGTTCAAGGCCAGCCTGATCTACACAGTGAGTTTAAGGCCAGACTGATCTACATAGTGAATTCTAGGACAGCAAGGGCTATGTGAAGAGACCCTGTCTCAACTGACTGACTGACTGACTGACTGACTGACTGACAAAATGTTATTTACGATTTTTCCCACCCTTTTGTTTTGAATCTTTGGTGTAGGAGCTGCATAAGAAACAGTTCATTACATAATTTATAACACCAGCCATGTGGCTAACTGGCTTTAACTAATATTTAGTCATATGGGAGATGGGTGTTTGAAGGTGACCACCATTAGCCAAGTTACGTATGGATTCAGAAAGCTGGTATAAAGGATGTTCCTGTGGATGTTCTGGAAACTTCAAAAAGTTGCCTGGATGGCTGATTTAAAACTTCTAGGAGTGTAAAGCATGCTGGGCTGTTGCTAATGGATGATGGTTCGAGAGCACACATTTGAGAGAGGCTACGAGTAAACATTGTAATGGGAGGAAGAAGACATTGGCTTGGAGCAAGACTGGGCCTTGCCATCCAGAGAGAGTGGGCAGAGCCATAGAACCTTGAGGTCAGAGCTACAAAGGCCCACAGAAATGGCTAAGATCACCTCCTCACTTTCTAGGCCAAGTGGAGTCCATGAACGGCGGAGCCAGGGCATTCTGAGCATTTAAAAAAGACAGAGAAGCAAACCAGGACTTAAATATAATAAGAGGATTACAATGGATCAAATGAAAGCAGAGACAAGAAATGTGAGATGCTGTCCCTTAAGCCAGTGTCTAGACTAGATAATGTCTCCTTTCTCCCTCACAGGTCACAGACATTGCCTCGCTTCAGCTGCAGCTGAAGCCTACTTCTGAGGCAAGCCCACAGTCCTGAAGCAGCAACATGCTCACAGGGCAAAGAATAGGTCTCTTCTGAATGGCCGTTTGTGGTGGGCACTTCTTGTGGCACAGCAATGTGGCAGGCTGAGGTGAAACAAGAAACTCCCCAAAGCATTTGATGAGTGTAATGAAATTAGTCGGTGCCACTCAGTTAGCCAGGATTCTTCACAGTTAGACTGCCTGACAACAAAAGTGTTGTCACCTAGCGGCATCAAATGCATAGGTCTTCACGGCGCTGCTAACATCCTAGCCTCCTGTCTGTAACAATATCATCACTGACCATCACTGGACAGATATCTTGGAGACAAAAATCTGGTCGTGCCCTTTCTTCCTCATGACCCTCATCACCATCCACCTATGAGTTAATCAATCCTTCCTACACAGCATGTTCCAGTTAACAACTGAAGGGGAAAAATGGCCACAAGAGTATATATGGCAGATTAATTCACAATATTAAAAAAAAATTGGGGGTTGGGGATTTGGCTCAGTGGTAGAGCGCTTGCCTAGGAAGCGCAAGGTCCTGGATTCGGTCCCCAGCCCCCCCCCAAAAGAAATTGGAAATGGGGATGGAGCAATGGCTCAGCAGTTAAGAGCACTGGCTGCTCTTCCAGAGGTCCCAGGTTCAATCCCCAGCAACCACATGGTGGCTCACAACTGTTGTAACTCCAGTCCTAGAGGACTTGACACATTTTTTTTTTTTGCCCTCCTGGAGTTCTACACACATGAGATGCACAGACATTCTTACAGGCTAAACAACCATATATACAAAATAATAAAAATAATTTCTTTTGGGCTGGAGAGAGAGCTCAGCGGTTAAGAGCGCTGGCTGATCTTCCAGAGGTCCTGAGTCCAATTCCCAGCAACCACATGGTGTCTCACAACCTTCTGCAATGGAATCTGTGTCTGAAGACAGCTACAGTGTACTCATATATATAAAATAAATAAATAAATCTTTAAAAAGTGAATTTCTTTTAAATTTGGAAACAAACCAAATCCCTATAAGAAAGGGCAGAGTTAAGCAAATCCCGCTTTATCTACACTTTGGAACACTCTGTACCCATATGAACTGATAAGAATCTATTTTATATTGAGACACAAGTGTACATTTGAGGATATGTGGACAAAGACTTAATAAACAGACTCAGTGAATGACATATTTTTAGCTGGGACAAATTGGGGGTGTACACGGTGACAAAAATAGAAAAAAATGGGGGGCAAGTTTGATACCGGGTGTGAGTAAGAATTTAAAATTAATTTTTTAAGATTTGTTTGTTTGTTTGTTTGTTTGTTTGTTTATTATACTTTTAGTACACTGTAACTGTCTTCAGAAACACCAGAAGAGGGCATCAGATCTCATTACAAATGGTTGTGAGCCACCATGTGGTTGCTGGGATTTGAACTCAGGATCTCTGTAAGAGCAGAGAGTGCTCTTAACCACTGAGCCATCTCTCCAGCCCGTGAGTAAGAATTTAAATAGGGGAAATATGTCATTTCTTCTGGTATTTGGGGGTGGTTAAAAAATAGTAGATATAGGTCAAGGCAATAAGATTTTAGAGCAGCGGCATGGCCTGCAGACAGGGTGACGGTTCAATACGGAATGTCAGTGATTAGATCAATTTGACCGAGAGCAGGGGAGGGGCGTGGAGAGCCCGCTGAGGCTGAATTTAGCGTGCTCATGTGACCACATACATGCCTGGCCACAGCGGTCCATACTGGTAAGAAGTCAGGACAGAAAGAGAGCCCTTTTAACTGAGAGGGAAAAACTGGTCAGACTTGATCAAACAGAATACCAGAGTGATGTCAAATTGACCATGTGTGGGGTTTCAAAGAGGCCTGGAGACCCAGATACAGTTCTCTTTCCTTTACTGGTACCGTGTGTGGTCAAAGGCTTTGATGTTTGTTTGTTCCTGTGTTGTACCGGGGAGCGCATTTAGGGTTACACACATTCAAGTCAAGCATCTTTCTGCTCAGGTACATCGTCAGTTTTCTTACTGACTGTCTGATTTTGAGACAGGGTCTCACTAACTTGTCTGGCTTGGAACGATTCACTGTAGGCCCAGCAGGCCTTGAACTTGAGTCCCTCCTGCCTCGGCCTGCTGAGAATCAGGATGACAGCTATTAGATGCACAGGTCGCTGTGGTGTGTGTAGTTTGGTAACTGTTTACCTATGTTTATTTAATCTCTTTTTTAAAAAAATGAAAGTCTCTTCCCCCAACATACCTGTCTAAGGGTATTTGTCTTCTGTTCCTGTCTGTGAATAATATTATCACAAACTCCTTAAAACTGCATTAGGTTTTCTGCCTTTGTAAGTCTACAACCTCAATCATGAGTTATCCCGGGTTGACCAGGCACTGAGAAAAAAAAAATCGGTTCACGTTTCCCGACTCATACCGAATCAGAGGGTCATTTTACTCGTTTGCAGTGAGAACCTTCACAACCAGTGGGATGTTATTTATATTGGCCTGTTTGTGAGTTCTCTTCCCACCAAGGAAACCAAGCATAAATTAGAAGAAGGTCGTCTCTGTGTACGCATAATAAATTGCTGGTATAGGGAACAGGTCTTGATTTTTATTTATAAATTCATCTCTCCAGAACTCCTGGATTCTCCCTCCGTGTCGACTCCTATAAAGGTCTGACTCACACATTACCTATTCCATGAATTTTCTCCTACCCATGAGCTTCAGGGAAAATGTAGTCTCTGTGCCTGCAAGGCTACGAGAGCCTTGTGTTCCAATAACTGCTCGAGTGTTTGTTTCCAGCACGATTTCAGAAACTGAGATGGGGACTTTTATCTGCTGCTGTTCCCTCAAGGCCTACCACAGAATGTCCTCCGTAGACTGTTTTCCACTCATTTTAAAATCGAATTTTGCCCAAGTGTGATAAAGTCTACTTTAATGCCAACACTCAGGAGGCAAAGAACAGATGATGTTTGTGAGTTCAAGACCAACAAGGGAAAGATAGTGAGGCCCTGTTTCAAAACAAAAGCAAAAAAAATAACAACAAAATAAAATTGGGTTTAGTTAAATAGATATATAGAGATGCCGAGAATAATTGAGGTTGGAAGGAAAGAATTCCTTCCAGCTCTAAGATTTCTTTTTTTCTTTAAATTTTTTTTATTTTTAGTGTGTGTGTGTGTGTGTGTGTGTGTGTGTGTGTGTGTGTGTGTGTGTGTGTGTGTTGTGTGCTTATGAGTGTAGATGCCCATGGAAGCCAGCAGTGAGTGCTGGATCCCTTGGAGCTGGGGTTATAGGGAGTTGTGAGCCACCCAAAATAGCCATTGGATACAGAACTCAGGTCCTCTGTAAGAGCAGAGAGTGCTCTTAACCGCTGAGCCATCTCTCCAGCTACTGCTGTAAAATTTCACCCAGATGTACCTGCTTGTCTGTGTTCGCTGGCATCACCGTCTCTCTGCATGTAGACGGTACGCTGCCTCTTTATTTTGGTTTGATCTTCTTTTTGAGCGTATTGATTCTGTTTCTATTTCACTCCTCCTTCGTCTTCTTTGCTCCCCCTGCTCATCCAGGTGTTTTCCATCCTTCTGGCTCCGTGCATATAAATCAGGCAACAAGAAACAGAATCTCAGAACCCCCAGGACTACCCAACCCAAACCTGCCTTCTACAGAACAGCCAGAGTGAGCTACATCACATTACAGCTGGAGAAGCTCTGCATTAAATCTCTGGCAATGACTATTGCCCTAGCTCATGGCCTCCCCGTGCCCTGGTCTCCTATCTTCCTTTAGACATCAGCCTTCTCTGTATTAGTAATCCGTGAGTTTGTATAAAGTCACCATAAAGCCAGGTGGTGGCGGCGCATGTTTTTAGTCCCATTACTCAGGAAGGAGAGCAGGTAGATCTCTGAGTTTGAGGCAAGCCTGGTCTATAGAGTGAGTTCTAGGATGGCCAGGGCTACAAAGAGAAATGTTGTCTTGAAAAAACCAACCAACCAATCAATCAACCAATAAAGTCACAATTTCCAGGGCTTGAGAGATACCTCAGGGGTTAAGAGCACTGAGTGTTCTCCTGTAGGATTTATTTCAATTCCTAGTGCTGTGATAGAATCTCGGCTCATGTCTGGACAGACCACACCCAGCCAATGCAGTTCCATGTGAGAGAGGTTTATTGTGGGGGGAGGGGACAAAAGGGGGTGACAGAGACAAAGGGGGAAACAGAGAAAAGAAGGAGCGAAGGTCTGGAAGGGTCTGCCTTTTATGTAGGCTGTGATGTAATCGCTTGCAGGTAAAGGAGAGAGGTAAACCAAATGGATGCTGGGAATGTATGGCGATTGCCATGGCAACAGATGCACGCGTCCCTGTTGCCTATGGGTGACATCACCATCATTGCTGGGTTCAGAGGGGATCTGCAACTAACCCTAAAGTCGGTTCCTGATACCAACACCTAGCACCCACATGGTGGCTAACAATTATGGTGGTTAAAACTGGCTAATGTCCAGTTTTAGGGACTCAGATGCCCTTTTCTGGCCTTAGCAGGCACCAGGCATGCATGTGGTGCACAGACATATATACAGGTTAAACATCCATGCTTCTAAGATAAAAACAAATGAATCTTAAAAATAATTAACTGTAACTTAATGGCTCAAAAGAAACTTTTCCATGTCCTACAGTTTTTGTGGGTCAGGAATCTGAGTAAGACTTACCTGCCCCCCTCCATCCCCCTAGTCTCTCACAAAGTCACCCAACTCTGTGAAAGGATTTACTTCTCCCATAGCCACGTGGTGTTGGTAGAATCAGGTCCTTGTGGCTATTAGAGGGGCTGATTCCACAGTGTGGTTGGCCCCAGGCTTCCCTTAAACCCTTACCTGGTAAGTCTCCCCATTGCTCAGTTCACAGGACGGCAGGTGGCTTCAGTAAGCAAGCAAGAAAGCAGAGGAGAGAGAAGGCAGGTAACCTAGAAACAAGAGTCTTTTACAACCCAGTTAGAAGTGGCAGCCATTCTACCTGTTGGATCGTATTCCTTGGAATTTATGAGCTAGGCTTCATAGTGCATACCTCTAGTCACAGCACCCTGTTTAGCATCTCTGTGAGCCCAAGGCCAGCCTAGTCTAATAGCAAGTCCTAGAGCAGCCTACGCTACATACCAAGGCCCTGTCCCAACAATAACAATAAGGAAACAGCAAATAAGTCACTTAGTCTAACCTCCCTTAACCAAGTTAGCAATCAATACATAACGGTATGGCCAAAGGAGGTGGAGACGGTCTGGGGACCAGCCATGTTCCTTTGGAAGATTCAATAACCTGGCTGACTGGTTTCTACTTATACTACCAATGTGACCATTTGCTCCTTTCAGCCTTCCTTTGTAGTCAGTTAATGCTATTGGTGTCATTCAGAGTTCAACACAAGCCAGGAGCAGACCCAGCTCCTTGTGAGGCTGAGGCAGAATTGGTAGCTTCTATATAACTCAAGGTCATAAATACATTTCTAAAAATCTTTGTTTTACATTTATTTATTTATTTAGTCCATTTGTTTAACACACGGGCTTTCATTGTTTGGTGACTACACACTGGCTGGTGGATGAATTCCAGGGGATGCTCCTGCCTCTGCCTCCCACCACATACATGTGCACCACACCTGGCATTCTTATTTAGGTCCAGAGAATGATCTTGGGCCCCGAGGCTGGCATGCAAACATTTTATTGCTTGGGCTATTTCTCCAGTAGTATTTCTACCTTAAAGTTTTTAATTTTTAAAAAAATAATATGCGTGTGGAGGGGGTATGTGCACACAAGTGCAGATTCCTGTGGAAGCTAGAAGACAGAAGTCAGGTGCCGTGGAGTTGGAGTGGAGGTGGTTGTAAGCCATCAAACTTGGGTGCTGACGATCCAAATCAGGCCTTTAAAAGAGTAATGTGCACTCGCCCAGTGATGCTACCACATGCCTTTAGTCCTAGCAGACAGGCTCCAGATAGTCTTGGCAACAGAAAGAAAATAGATTCGAGTAATTACTAGTTACCAAAGTCTTTGGAAGGCATTAAAAAGAAGGCAGAGGAAGTCGGATGTCTGTGAGTTCAAGGTTAGCCTGGTCTACATAGCAAGTTCCAAGCTAGTCAGGGCTACACAGTGTCTCATTTAAAAAATAAAAAAGGTAGTATACTCTCTTTATCATTGAGCCATCTCTCCAGCAGCAACGCCGTCATTCCTATTTCTCATTAGAATCTTTCTTCTTTTCCTTCTTCTTCTCCTTCTCCTTCTCCTCCTCCTCCTCCTTCTTTTCCTTCTTCTTCTTCTTCTTTTTCTCCTTCTCCTTCTCCTCCTCTTCTTCCTCCTCCTCCCCCTCCTTTTGTTTTTAGAATCTTTTTTCTAATGTAAAAATGGGACAATTCAGTGCTAGAACAGAAGACTGACCCAGTAAACACGAGGCCGGGGTTTGATTCCCAGGGCCACAATCAATCGACAGACATAAAAGGTTCATCTGTGCCTCTGTATTGTGCAGCTGTATTAGTCAGGGCTCCCGTCCACCTCAAACGCTCTTCTCTGAGGACACCAATGAACCCAAAGGCAGAGAGTCTAATCTCCACGAAGTAAGTCTGCCTGCCAGTGCCAAGGGCCACTCGTTTTAAAGGCTAGAGATCTCATTGATCAATACTCAGACTTTCTGATTTTTCAACTGTCTCAGGGTCCAGGGTTTTTCTGGCTCGCTCTCTGCAGACAGCTAGCAATCTCTGCAGCCCACCCCCATGCAGTGATTAGCTATATCACCCAGCTTCACTAAATGATCCAGAGATTTGGGGCGACAGAAAGAAATTAGATCCAAGTAATTATGAGTTATCAAGTTCACCGAGAGGGCTTAAAAGGAAGACAAGGATAGATCTAGAGGAGACTGAGTTAAGGCTCACATTGAATTACCCCGGTCCTGATGTTCATTAAGCTGCCTACTCTACACTATAGCGGTGTTCCGGCATCCTCAAGTCTAGGACCTGGAACCGTAGCAGAAACTCCCATCACTGTATAATGGAGATTTATATAATCCCTCGTATAATGGTGACTTCTAGAGTTAAATGGCAGGAATCAGAAAGCCTCTGTAGGTCTCATTGTATTCGCTGTTCCTCAGAAATGAGTCTCTCAATCCGGCCCAAGAGTACCAGGAAGGAGAATCATTGGGGAGCGTCTAGAAAGTGCCAACCGCACTCAGAAACTCCGAGTTTTCTTCCGTATGAAAACCATTGCTTTCAGTGCCTTAGCTCTTTGTTTTGGTTTGGATTTTTTTTTTTTTGGTTTTTTTTTTTTTTTTTTTTTTTTTTTCGGAGCTGGGGATCGAACCCAGGGCCTTGCGCTTTTTTTTTTTTAACCTATCAGAAGTGACACTCTTTCCCTCTCATACCTTAGATCGGGTCGAATACATATCATCTCTGTGGAGCTCAACAGGCTCTGCCTATAGTATTTCAGTAGAGTTTAAACAGCAGAGAAGACAAGAACAGACTTCTGAGGGGGGTAAGGTCTGGATCTGTGTGGGCCTGCCCTAGAACCTCTATGACAAGTAAACTTATTAAAACATATACCCACCCTTTGAGTTTCATCTAAGAAGTAAGGATAGGGGGCTGGAGAGATGGCTCAGTGGTTAAGAGCACTGACTGCTCTTCCAGAGGTCCTGAGTTCAATTCTCAGTAACCACATGGTGGCTCACAACCATCTGTGATGGGATCCAGTGCTCTCTTCTGGTGTGTCTGAAGACAGCTACAGTGTATTTATATATAATAAATAAACAAATCTTTAAAAAAAGAAAAAAAGTAAGGATAATGGAGCCAGAGAGTTACTGTGGGACGAACTTGACTAATGCATAGAGAGTAGGTGACATTGGGACTGGAGATACAGCTCAGAGGCTAAGTGCTCTAGAGAACCCATGTATGTTTCCAGCACACACAGTGACAGCCCACAATAATCTGCAACTGTGGTTCCAGAGAATCTGACACACTAGCCTCTGAGAACACCAGACATACCCAGGGTGCACAGACATACATACATTCCAAACACCCATACACATACAATATTTTTCAAAAAAAAAATAAGGTAATGTTTTTCATATAAATGCATATGCACATTCAAACTAATTAGCCCATTATTACCAGCTCATTTCTTCACATATTAAAAAGAAATTGTATTCTCCCTGACATAAGGGGGTCTTGCCAGGAAGCCTCATTCCTTTTTAAAGGTTATTGAGTACACATTTCACCTATAAATCCATAGCATTGACTAGTCCCTCATTGCCATTTTGGTCATCCCCCTTCCCTGAGCTGGAGAGCAAATGCAGGACTTGGTGTATGCTAAGCAAGCATTCTACCACTGAACTGCACCCCAACCCTGGTATTTCCTTGGTTAATTATATTGATATTTTTGACAATTTTTTGAGCATTTACTATTCTCAGAAGACACAACAATGAAGTAAATAAACAACAACCAAAAACCCCACTCGAAATCCATGAAGCGTTTACGTTCTAGTGTAGGCACAGAAACAATGAACAGAGTTGAATTTTATGTTCTGTAATGAACACCATGGAGGGGCAACTATGGATGAAGGATGGTGGGTGTGGGGCAATTTAAAATGGTGGTCAGGAAGGTCTCACTGTCGAGAAGACAGTGAGTTAAATCCTTAAAGTTAGAAAGCAGTGCCTTAGGGGTCAGGTGTGGTGGTATGGCGGCAGGTGGATCAGCAGTTCAAGGTTGTATATTGTTGAGTGACCTGAGCTCTAAAAAGAAAGGAAGGAAGGAAGAAGGAAGGACGGAAGGAAGGACAGAAGGGAGGAAGAGGAAGCAGAAAGAGAGGAAGGGAGGGAGAGGAAGGAAGGAAAGAAGGAAGGAGGGAAGGAGGGAGAAAAAAGAAAGAAAGAAAGAAAGAGAGAGAGAGAGAGAGAGAAAGAAAGAAAGAAAGAAAGAGAGAGAGAGAGAGAGAGAGAGAAAGAAAGAAAGAAAGAAAGAGAGAAAGAAAGACAGACAGCAGCTGGGTTGTGGTGGCTACAGCATTCAGGAGGCTGAGGCATGCAGATCTCTGTGAGTTCGAGGCCAGCCTGATCTTCCGAGTGAGTTCCAGGAAAGCCAGGGCCACACAGTGAAACCCTGTCTCTAAAAGCTAACAAGCCAACCAAACAACCAACCAAAAAGAAAAAAGAAAAAAAAGAAAAAAAGAAATCAATAAATAAAACAATGATAACAACTAAGATCTTAAGTCCAGGGAACACAAAACCAACACACACAAAGACCTTGAAGTGGCAGCACAAAGGAATGTGTAAGGAACACGGAAGACGTCGGTGTGAGTCGCCACAGCTGAGATTCACACTTAAGGAGGGCTGTGCGTGCAAGGAATGCTGGGAAGGAGGCTGTTCCGATGACTTTTTCCTTCTCGTTACAATGACAGCCTTTTCCTTCTTGGTGGAATGGGAAGCTATTTGAAGAAAGGAAAGTTTGAGCAAAGGAGAGGTACAACACCATCTTTTTAAAAAGCCCACTGGGAGGTACAAACAGGAGTAAACTCAATGGCTTTCAAAATAACCCAGGTGAAGATACCAGGCGATAGTGACAGAGGTGGGCACTCGTGATTAAAGGGAGTTAAAAGACAAAGGGTTATCTACGCCCCACCCGCAGGCGAATAGCATTCCTGGAGTAGTTTTTGATTAACTCTTGTTTTTCTTGACTAGTAAAAGTTTCTTAGAAAAAAAAAAATGCTGCAGAATTTAGACGAAGGACAAAGCAAAGCTTGACATTCCATCGGTGGGGACTGGCGTGTCACTCAGTGAACAGGAAATGGAGATTGCGGCTTGGGCGTTATCAGAGTCTGAACTGATTTTCAACGTAAAAGCAGCAAGTTTCGTTGATGAGTCGGCATGGGATATTAGCAAAACTGGGCGAGCAGGACGTCTGCAGGCTTCTTTCATTAATGTTTCTGACCTTAGAATGTTGACGTTTCCATGAGTCAATAGGGGAAAGACCCAAGATGACCCCATCTGAAGGAGCGTGCACTTACATAGAGATCTGCTGAGAATGGTAGGCCTTGGGACATCAAACGTAGATGCCGTGTTGGCAACTATGAGCCTGGAACTCAGGACGATTTAAAGGCAGTTTCATAAATGGTGGGGCCCATATGGAATCCCAGCATTTGAGAAGAAGAGGCAGGAAGACAAGAAGTCGACCGGATTGCAACAGTGAATTTATTTTTTTAATCGAAATTTCATTTTATTGATTGTGGGAAGACAGAATCATATCTGGAAATCAGAGGACACCTTCGGGAGTCTGTTCTCTCCGTCCACCATAAGCATCCAAGAATAGAATTCATGGAGCTCGGTGATGAGCACCTTTTTTTTTTTTTTTTAAGATTTTATTTATTTTATGTGTGTGAGTACACCGTCACTGTCCTCAGACACACCAGAAGAGGGCATCAGATCCCACTGCTGTGGCTGTGAGCCATCATGTGGTTGCTGGGAACTGAACTCAGCACCTCTGGAAGAGCGGTCAGTGCTCTTAACCTCTGAGCCACCTCTCCAGCCCTTGACGGTGAATTTGAGGCTTGCCTTGGCTTCATGAGATCCTCCCTCTAAAGCTACCAGTAAGTAGGAGTTTTGTTAGTCAAAACTGTTAAGGGGCCAAACGACCCAAATCTCAGGGGATTATACCTGTTAGCATTTACTTGGTGCCCTTGTTGGAGTACAGAGTTTTCCCTAGTGAATGGGCAGCTGTAGGCCTGATTCAATCGCCTTCTAGCCCTGGGCTTATAAGTTAACTGCCACAAAACTAGCCCAGCCCTGCAATAAGGCAGGCCTCATATTCTGCCTAGAAGAGAGATTTTGAGATAAATCCAGAGGGCAGATATATAATCTTTGTGGAAGAGAGGGAGCAAATGCTCGTAAATCATAATTCAAGCTACTGCAGTGAACAGGGTAAACACTGAAGAGAAGAGATCCAAAGCCTGAGCTCTTCCAGTGTTCAGAAGCTTTGGAAACGAGGAAGAGTCGATAAAAGGAGACAGAGAAGGAGCAGACAACACAGCGGAGAAAACCGTAGAAGCCAAGAGAGAAAATATCTCTCGGGATGGCGGCATCTCACACGCGTCAGGCGCTGCAAGCGCACTGAGCGAGAGGAGAGCTAGCATCACTCCGCAGAGTCGGCAGCATCAGCGTCTGTGGGGATTTTGACAGGAAAATTGATGAGGCAGTGCTATAGAGATTGATAGAGGATACTGGGCTTTTAAATTTTATTTTGGATGCTGGTTCCAAACATGTTGTAAATTAATCTCCATTTTAGTGATATTCAGAGAGGGACCTTTTAAGGTGATCCGGCTGTGAGGGCCGTGCCCTTACTGGGGATCCATGAAGCTCTTGCAAAATGAGATCCTTACAAAAGGACAAAGTGACTCTGTTTTGTTTGTTCTCTGGCTTCTCTCTGCTCATTTGCCACAGGATGAACCTCGAGAAGGATGGCCACACCTGCTATACACTGTCCCTCAACTGTGAGCAAATGTGTTTCTATGTGCTATCAATAAAGCCTGTGGCATTCTATTACAGTAGTCCAAAATGGACGGAGGAGGTAGGGGACAAGGCCCTGACTGATATGGTCAGAAGGCAGAGCGGGCAGAGAAACAATGGCTATAGGCAGGCCATTCTTCAAGGTGTTTTTCTAAAAGGAAGTAGAATATAGATGAACAGGGAAAGTGAGGTGAATAGCAATAATTTTGTTAAGACAAAAGATATGGGGAGGGGGCTGGAGAGATGGCTCAGTGGTTAAGAGCACTGACTGTTCTTCCAGAGGTCCTGAGTTCAAATCCCAGCAACCACATGGTGGCTCACAACCATCTGTAATGTGATCAGATGCCCACTTCTGGTGTGTCTGAAGACAGAGACAGTGTACTCATGGAGAGATCACTTAGCAATTGACAGCACTGGCTGCTCTTCCCAGCACCCACATGTCAGCTCGCACCTACCTGCCTATAACCCCAGTTCCAGGGGGAATCCAACATCCTCAGACATGCAGACAAAAAAAATGGGAAAGAAAGAAAAAGAAAAATCAATGCACATAAAAAAGAGATATGAAAGCATGGTTTCGTGATAATATGAAGTCCAGCTGAGAGAGGAAAACTGGTGACTCTCAGAACAAAGAAAAAAGGTTTCCCTTTCCCTTTCTCTCCTAGGATGGAATCCTGGGCCTTAACAGATGCTAAGTATCTGTACTCAAGGAGAGAACTTGGTCCCTGGATAGGCTGGAAGCTATGAGATCCAGTACATGGTAGATGACTGATTTTCATTAAGAGCATAATCCAAAGGCAAGCATTGTGATGCCCACGGTCTCAGACTTCAGAGGTCGGGGCAAGAGGACCCAGAGTCTAAAGTCATCTTCAGTTGCAATGCTGTCTCAAGTCCAAACCAAGCCAAACCAGGACAACAGCAATAGCAACAACAACACAACAACAACAACACAACAACAACAACAACACAACAACAACACAACAACAACAACAACAACACATCCATAGCAACAGGTAAGACGCCAGATAAGCAGAAGTGCAGATGGGTGAAATGTTGTGGGATATCTGATCATGCTGGGAACGCAGAGATTGTGTTATATACTGGGGAAAAAAAAAACAAAAAAGCAAAAACCAAAAACCAAAAACCAAACCAAACCAAACTAAAACAAAACCTATTCCTTGTTGTGGTGTGGTTCAGCCTTAGCACACACCTTTAATCCCAAACAAAAAAGCTAGAGTTAGTTTATAGAACAAAGCAAAAGTAATGAATCAGAGAAAAGATCTGACAGAATAGGCTATGCCCAAATCTCAGGAGCGAGCAAAAAGAGGCTACTTAAGAGAGCAGGTAGAGAGAGAGGAGGCAGTTTTACCCCGACAGTTGTACAGAGACAGGTTGCAGGGAGAGAGAGCAGGCAGACACAGGTGAAGACAGAACGAGCCAGAGGATGAGAAGGAGCCATAGACCATGTTGTCAAAGTTAGTGTGGGGCCAAGCAGAGCCATTCAGGAGAAGCCAGACTGAATCAGTCACCTTGGAGAAGAGTTTGAGCCACAGCAGCTGAGTTGAGCCAGCCAGCCAGGGTTCAGAAAGAGCCTGAAAGGGTGAGCTTATTCAGCAGAAGTCCCAGAGGCTGCAAACACTCTAGGCCTAGGTTAGATTGTATAGAGGCCAGAAGCTTCCAGGACTAGGCCTAGGAGAGCAGCCTCAGCCTTAAGCCTCAGAGATCATTACCTCAGGAGAATACAAGTTACATTTACAGTGAGAAGATACGAATGTGGAAGTGTGGGCTAAGTCTTTTCTGGAGGCCTTTACTAATATTATTCACTAGAAATAAAATACGAGGTTTTGGGTGTGAGAATAGGAAGAAATGATAAAAACTGGGAGAAAATATGTCTGGCCTAGGAGAAGCAGAATGTGAATGAACCGGTAAGCAATCGTGATCTGTGGTAGCACTAAGAGCCACTTGAGGTGAGGGGACCATGGCACGTGTGCACGCTGTGTGTGTGTGTGTGTGTGTGTGTGTGTGCGCGTGCATGTGTGTATGTATGTATGCATGTCTGTGTATGTGTGTGTGCATGTGTGTATGTATGCATGTGTGTGTGTGTGTATGCGTGTGTGTGTGTGCATGCGTGCAGTACCACACATGTATGGAGATCAGAGGACAACTGTATTGGAGTTGCTTCTATCCTTCCACTATGTTGACTTTGAGGATGAAACAGGTTGGTAGGCTTAGCAACTAGCGAGCGCTTTATCCTGCTTGGCCATCTTCCTGCTGGTTCCCCCTGCTTTCAGACTTTTCCAGCTAAGGGCTAGGCATGTAGTTTGGCTGGTAGAGTGGTCATCTAGCATTCAGGAAATTCTAGATTGTGTTGTGTGGGCGGCATGCCTGTAATCTCAGCACTTAAGAGGAGATGGACAGTAGATCAGAGATTTAAGACTGTCATTGGCTATGCAGTGAGTTTACGGCCTGCTTATGCTACAGGAGACATTGTGTGAAAAAACGAAACCAATAACCCAGAGTATTTCAGCTAAACACCCATGTGAATGTGCACTGTACAATCTTCATGTAGTCTGGATTTTCTATCCCATCAGTTTACCCATCAGTAGGACGTTCAAACAGCCTTTAGACTCATTTACGTGTGTGTGTGTTGTCTGTGTGTGTGTGTGAGTGTGTGTGTGTGTGTGTCTGTGTGTGTGTGTTTGTGTGTGTGTGTGTGAGTGTGTGTGTGTGTGTGTGTGTGTGTCTGTGTGTGTGTGTGTGTGTGTGTGTGTGTGTGTGTGTGTGTGTATGTGTGTGTGTGTGTGTGTGTGTGTGTGTGTGTGTGTGTGTGTGTGTGTGTGTGTGTGTGTGTGAGTGTGTGTGTGAGTGTGTGTGTGTGTGTGTGTGTGTGTGTGTGTGTGTGTGTGTGTGTGTGTGTGTGTGTGTCTGTGTGTGTGAGTGTGTGTGTGTGTGAGTGTGTGTGTGTGTCTGTGTGTGTGTATGTGTGTTGTTGTTGATTCTGGTTTGCTTTCTTCCTCTACTTCCCGAGTTCTGCCTGCCTTATCTAGCTGTTTTAAGGCAGCCCGCACTCTGACTCTGGCCACTAATCCCAAAGGTCTTAGGGTAACATTTCAACATTTCTACCTGAGGATACCATTGGCAATATCGCAGATAAAGCAGCACTCCAGTGATCTGCCACTATCTGCTGTGTCCTTGTCCCTCCATCTCCTCCAGTCTACAGCCCATTCCGTATGGTCTCTGGAGGAGACCAGTTTTCTGCAACCTTTGGCATAAGTAGATTAGATGGAGTGCTTCGGAGAACCGTCTTGACCAGAGCGCTCCTGGAAGTTTTAGATCTTCATTTTTTAAGTGTCAAATCTTTCATTGACCTGGGGTTAATTTCGATATAGCTTGAAATAAGATCTTTTCATCTCTAAATATTTAACTACTTGATTTCTCGAATTATTTGCATGCTAATTTTTATCATCCTCACTTCTCAAATGGCCTTCGAATCTACCTTATCTTTTTAATATCCCATTGTTGACACCCTAGTTTTGGTCACCTCCTACCAACTCTCATCTGACATATAGCCCTGAGGTTTTACATTTTTGAATAGAAACCTTTCATTGATGGGGTTAAATCATTACGTTGCTACTGCATGCAACCATCTAGTACTCATCCAGTTTCCTCAGTATGGAGGGGCTGAATGGTTATTCAATTTTTTATTTATCTGGACTTGTTCAGGAGAGAGAGAGAGAGAGAGAGAGAGAGAGAGAGAGAGAGAGAGAGAGAGACACTTTGGGTTTTTTTAGCATGCTAAACATGCCTCATTTTCAGAAATCTAGTCTACTTTGCCTCTGACCTACCCCACTGCATTTTGGATGACCAAGTCATCCAGTCTTTCTGGTTTCACTAAGTCCAGACAGTAAAATCCCCACCCCGACTCCCTCAACCTCCCTTCCCCCCCCTCCCACCGTAGCTCTAATTGTGCAGAGTTGCAATGTCTTATTTACCTCTCTTCTAGGTTGTAAATCGTGTGAGAACACCCGCTTGGTGACTGTCTAGGTTAGTTTTACCTGTCAGTTAACACAGCCTAGAGTCATCCAGGAGAGGAGCCTCAGTTAATGAACTGCCTACATTAGACTGACCTGTGGCCATGCCTGTAGGGGATTGCCTTGATTGTTAGTTGAGGGAGGAGGGCAGAGGCAGCTGTGGGTGGTCCCCGGGCAGGTGGTTCTGGGTTGTGTAATGAAGCTGGCTAAGCCTGAGTGTGCATGAGTCATCAGACAGTCCTTGGTGGCTTCTGCTGCATTTCTTGCCGTGAATGTGCCTGATTAAAAGTAGTACTTCACGGGGCAGCAAGCACAGAGGCCCTCGAGTTCCAGCTCTAGTTTCTGACCTGACTGCCCTCAATGGTAGACTGTGACTGAGAAGTATGAGCTAAATAAACCCTTCATTGCTTTCTCTGAGAGTGTTTATCATAGCAACCAGAACAGTGGTCCACAACATGTAATGCTAGGGCTTGGGAGATAGAGACAGAGACCAACAATTCACACCCTTCCCATAGAGAGTTTGAGCCTACTCTGGGCTCTAAGAGACATTGTTTTAAAAATAAAAGTAGGGATTTTTGTGTGTTTGTTTGTTTCTTAAGTCAGGAAAGATGGCCCAAGCCTGGTAACCTGAGTTTGGTCCCTAGGACCTACTTGTGGAAGGAAAGAAAAGACTTTGGCAAATTGCACATCCTGACACCCACATAACTGCCCTGTACCTCACCACCACCTCTCCACCACAAAATAGAAATGTTATTCAAACTACGACAATGAAAACCCTGTAAAATAGAATCTTATGTTCTACTCTTTAATCCCGAGTACTGAGAATGCAGTCAGTCTGTTAGTTTGTTTATTCCCTGGGGTTGGAGCTTGACCAGGGTTGGTCTCCCAAGTGCTAGGCAAATGTTCCTTCCCCTCCCACACATAGTAAAATTATGTAAATACTTTCATATATATTTTAAAATGTTTTTCATCGGCATATAGTCATATATATTCTGTGGATTTTTTTTTAATTCATCAAAAACATCAACTACAAGGAATACATGGCAGACACTGTGTAGTTTGTGTTAGGGAGAATCCTACTGGTCGTGATGACCAGAGTTTGCTCTGGAGTTTCATACCAAAAGTTGTCTCTTGACCCTACATATACGCTGTGGTGACCTCACAGACTCTCGCCACACATACAATAATATATATATATATATATATATATATATATATATATATATATATATATATGAAGAGTTAAAGATAAAGAAAAAAATTTTTTTGTTTGTTTGGGTTTTTCAAGACAGGGCTTCTCTGTATAGCCCTGGCTCTTCTAGAACTGGTTCTGCAGACAAGGGTGACCTCAACCTCACAGAAATCTTCCTGCCTCTGCCTCTCAAGTGCTGGAATTGAAGGTGTGGGCCACCATGTCCGGTGAGATAAAGAAAATCTTACATTCATGCTGATCACATCAATGTTAATCTGTTACTACAACTCCACGTTCCCAGCCAGTCTTGTTCCTTCACTGACACCCCTCGTATCCTCAATATTCTAGCAGTTTGCTTTAAGTCCCTGCGTCCCAGATCAGCCAAGTCTGTGCATGCCTGGTCCCGTGATCCTGCCTTTTCTCGAGGATGAAAAGCTTATGTTCTGTACATGTGGAGTTGGGGATGGTATGGGCAGGGAAGATGCCCCTAGCTGCTAGACACATTTCCAGCTTGTTCCTGTATGTGTGTTTGTTTATAGCACTGAAGCCATTTAGGCAGGCACAGATCTTGCGGGCAGCTTGGGAATCTTCCTCAATCTTTTCTCCACCATATTTTATTTTTTAAGACAGAGTCTTACTTAACCCAGGCGGTCCTCGCTAAGGATAACCAGTTCTGTTGCCACTTCCTGCCCACTGATACTACAGGTGGGCGCCAGCAGTTTGTGTGTCCTGGCGGCGAGACCTGGGCTTTGCGCATGCTCTGCAAGCATTGTCAACTAAGCCACATCCTCAGGGTTTCTCCTTGAACCTGGAGTACATCGATTGGCTAGACGGAGTGGCCATGATCACTGGGGATCCTCCTGTCTTCACCTCTCCAGCCCTGGGAGTTCAGGTTTATATCAACACACTGTTTTGTTTGTTTGAGCGCAGGTCCTGGTGATCCGCGTTCACATCTTCACGCATTCATGGCTAGCACTCTCCTGCGTAGGCCATCTCCCCGGCTCTTTGTTTTGTTGATATTTTGAAGTCACTTTTCATAACGTTTTCAACTTACTTGTACTGGAGAGGACTACAGCACACAGACTTCATCTTTGCTATAACTAATATGAAGTTTTTTAAAAAAAAGAGTACCCCATTAATTTTGTTGGTTATGAGTAACTGAACATTTTCAAACCTTTGTTAGCCAGCCCCTGAAGTCTATATCTTTGTAATTTGTTTGAAATCTTTGTTTCTCCTATGGAAACTTTTGTTCTTTCAATTTTTCCTTTTATCTTTTTCTTTCCTACATAGGTTCTCACCGTTTAGTTTAAACTGACCTTTCGACTTGCAATCCTCTGACCTCTGCCTCCTGAGTGCTAAGATTATGAACGAATGGCTTCAGTGCTATAAACTAACAAACACACACACACACAAACAAGCTGGAAATATGTCTCAGCAGCTAGGGACATTTTCTGCTCTCTAAGATGACCAGGGTTCAAGTCCTAGACCCCATATGGTAGTTCCTCTGTAACTCCAGTTCCAGGGGATCTGATGCTTTCTTCTGACCCGTGTGGGCATAAGGCAGGAACATGGTCTGCAGACATACATGCAGACTAAACACCTACACACATGAAATTTTAAAAAAGAATATATATATATATATATCTTCTATTAAAGATCAGTTTTATTGAGTTTTTTCATCAATTTAGAGGAATTGCTTGTTGCAAATTTTTCAAAGTTAACTTAAAGTGTTTTTCATCATTTTTTTCCCTTTCATGATATAACAGAGCCAAACCCAGAACTTAAAACCCTAAGTACATGTCTTAGGACTGGGCTGTATGTAAGGCTCTAGTAGGGTTTTTGTTTTTTTAATTTTTGAAATTAAATTTTATATGCTTAAATATATTGATATGTTTCTTTACAGTTTTTATAGATTTTAGGCTTAAAGCTCCCTTCTGTGTCCATGAGCTGGATATTACTTGTACCTTATTTTTGTTAAAGAGTTTTTTAAAGTTTTACTTTAACTCCATCCGTCTGGAACTTATTCGACTTTGTCCTTAGCCAATGCGCAGGATTCCCTAATGCATTAGAAATATTATTCTCATGCCTTCCAAAACTGCCACAGCTTTTTATTTCCCATTTGACTCTGTCTTATTTTGATTTTTGCACACATAGAAATGTTACATTTTTGGTAGCTAGGTCAATGAATCTTGAGTGATTTCTCCTTGGTTTTTAGCTTAGAAAGGACTCCCTATCTGGAGATTTAATATATGCTCATATTTTTGTTTTTTTTTTTTTTTTTTTTCCCGATTCTTCCTTCTCCTTTACTTCGCTTTTCTTTCCTTAGAGTTTGCATCCGGCGGCTTTCAATACAACAGAACCACTAAGCTTGCCTCAAATCACTTCTGCCTCTTGGGGGCTTATAGAGCAAGAAAACTGTGGGATTGGGATGAGTTACTTTATACTACAACCCCTTCCCGCTTTCATTAAAAAAAAAAAAAAAAAAAAACCAGTTCAGTTTCCAGTTTCCCAATAAATATTCATATACCTGACAACTCACAAGCCGTTGAAATGAAAAGCTGCCTTTTGGATATTTGGTATATAAATTTAGCCATTTCTGCAGAGAGAATGAGAGTAAACAGAGAGAATGGTCCAGTTTCTGAGGAGCGCTCTGGCGTCTCCTTATACCTGGGGGTTCTTTTCTACGTCATTTCCTTTGAAGTCAGTGGGGCTCTGTGCAGGACGGCCCGGAGACTCGCACACCAGCCTCTCTATACATGAAGGTGTGAACTGCCATTACGATAAACTATCCGCAGTGTGGCAGAGGGAACATTGGCTTAATACACTTGGTGGTTGCCCTTGCAGATCCCACTGTCTGTGAGAGCTTTGTTCGACCGGAGCAAACAAGACCGTTTTGAATCTGGACACACAAGGGCTCATTCAGCAGAGCATCCCGTTCTGACAGGAGGCACAGTCCTGGGTAGACATTGCCGTTGCGAGCCAGCACACTGAGGGCATTTCCCTCATATCCTCCCCATCTGTAAAGAGTCTGTTTTCCAGTCCCCAAAGTGATTTCTCTATAGATTGGAGGGATGTATAAATATTTTATGTGTTTACGCTCACGCAGAATGGAGGGCAAACTGCAATCATATAAAAGTAGCCCTGGTCTTTCTAATATGGAGAGAGAATTCTTTGCAAATTTTACTTAGGAAGGGGTGCTTCGTGAAAAGCAGAGTGTGTCACAGAAACGAACGTGTTGGAAACACGGACTTGCGTACAGTTGCTCCCAACCTCAATCTGTAGAGTCCTCCGTCATCTATCCCAGTGTCTGTGTGCCATTCATTTGAAACCTAAATCAAATGATGGTAGGTTCTTAATCCTTCAAACACTGGAATGAATGAGAGGTAAAAGAGATTGACCAGGGATCTCCCCACACCCTCATTTTACAAAGGCGCCTGCTTCCTTGTTCCCACCACACCATTCTGCTCTGTCCCCGGGTTTTTACCTCAGGCTGTAGCACCTACTAAACTTTAAGAGCCTTCACTTGCAAGCCTGTCTTCAGGGCGTGACACCAGCCCTGGGGCAGCAGTTTCTCCTCTTGGAGACCATTGGAGTAGAGGAGACATTTTCAGCTTAACATTTTAAATGCTTCTTTGTTTGTTTGTTTGTTTTTAGCAAATCTGTGCGAGCATTTTACAGTATAGACGGCATTTATTACGTCTTTGAAGCTGGATGATATCAGCAATGGAGGAAGTGAAGATGAAGGAGAAGAGAAAGGATGGAGTTCTGGGTACATCAGTCTTAAGAGATTGAGGGGAAGTACGAGAAAAAGCTGCCTTGGAAGATCTTTCCTTGTAGTCCATAAGGACTTGCACCACTCTTTGAAGTAACAGCCCCGTTGAAGCCCCTCGTGGTGAATGGTCCCTGTAATCCCAGGTCTTGGAAGGCTGGGGCAGGGAGTTTACTAGATGAGCTTTGAGCTTTCCTATAGCTATACTTAAAAAAAAAAAAAAAAAAAAAGCTGGGATTCTTTGATGTCCCCACGTTTTCTATACTTTTTACAAATCCTTTCAAACGTTAAGTTCCATCTGAGACTGATGGAAGCGGTCCCTCAAAGTTAGCTCTGCTCCTTACTCTGCACTATCACAAGATGCAGCCTTAAGGCTCTTTTTCTATGAGCCCACAACTCATCTCCCCGGCTGGCATTTTTATTCTCTACTGGGACTTGGAGTTCTTGGTGTTCTCTGTAACGTCCTGTGCCTTGTTCACCATAATCTTTTGCAATAAACTTTTGCAGTGGTTTAGATCTGGGGATATTGCAAATAAACATTTTAAAAACTAGAAATAACCTGGGGTTTCTACATACCTGTGTGTGTAGTTTTAAGTGCATTGAGCTTGCTGTAGGAGAAAGGGAAGTTCAGCTGTTAATTTACTAGAAGAGAAACATTGAATACGTGTAGCTAGGACTGATTGCTTAAGTTTCCTTTCTTTTTTCTCCAAAGATCGGCTTTTTCTTCAGGGAACATTCTCCTGCTGTCTCCTGAAACACTCTAGTCTCTGTGCCCCAGTGTCATCCCCACATGTGCTCTATCTTTGTCAGCGAGACACTCTGCCTTGGTGAAGGGGAGTTCGAATGTGAGTTTCTGCTGCTTTAGAGCAACTTGAGAATTCCGCATTGACATTACTCTACATCCTTGGCATCTCTCCACAGTCACCATTTAGAAAGCTCCTGGTCTGCTGGATTCCTCAGCCTCATACACTCTGTGGAAATTACAAGAGAATTCTATTACACTGCCTTGGAAATATGATGGAAAATGGCTTTCGCTTTACCAAGAAAGGAAGTATTTGAAATGCGAATTATTCCATCAGGAGTCTTAAGGAGGCATAGTTTTTAGTGAGGTAAAGTGGCAAAGAGGGTGCAAGTTCCTGGCGTAGATCACAGTGCTTACAGTCACTCACACACTAATGGCTATGGAGGTGCAGTGTTCTAGAGCACAGTAAACTATGGTTGACTCTGTGTGTGTGTGTGTGTGTGTGTGTGTGCGTGCTGGGCTAGGGCTCTGGATACTGAATTACACCCCTGACATAACTACTAACTTAATGCTTCAAGACTGACAGTGTATACATGTATTTAAATATATTTATATATTAGACATAATATAAATACATTATATAATATACATATATTTATATATGAAACATATAAATATATACAGATATTATATATAATGTAAATATATAAATAAACATAGTGGTATATTATATATTTGTTATATATAATATATAACATATAAATATAATATATAATAAATACATATATAGTATATTATATATTTTATTATACTATATAGTTATATATAATTATACCATATACCATATACATATATCATATATCATAGTATATCATCATATACCATATATCATATATTACATATCACACACCATATATCACATATCATATATCATATTGTATGTCATATTATATGTTATATGTTATGTGTTATATATGTATAACATATATAATCTATAATATATTATAATATCTTGATCCCTAGGACCCACAAGTTGTCCTGACTCCCACCCATACAAATTAATAAATAATAGTATTTTTACAAATATATAAAAGTGAAAATCATAGTTTATATTATTATACATTATATAAAATAACACATATAATATATGGTATATATTATTACATTATATATAATATTACAGTACATATTATCTTACATACATGCCAGGTTTGGAGGTATATGCTTGTAATCCCAGCATGCAGGAAGTTGAGGCAGGAGGATCAAGAGTTTGATGTCAGGCTGGGCTATAAAACAAGACACTAATTCCCAAAACAAAAATAAAACAAAGCAAAAATATTTATCAGAAGGTAAGCATGTGTAAACAATTATATTCATAGTTATAAATATGACTGTGTATGTTCCATTCACAAAGCAAGTATTTGTGACTTGCCGTGTGTGTTTTTTAAGTACTGTAGATTAAACCTGGGACTCTCACATGCTAGGCAAGTGTCCTATCTCCAGCCCTCAGAGCAGCTGGCACTAAGATCTGAAGAATGATCCTAATCTCTAAAGAGCTTATGGCACCCATTAAATAATTTCATTTTGTTTTGCCAGGCGCGGTAGCATCTCCCTGTAATCCCAGCATGGGAGGCAGAGGCAGGCTATTCCTGCGAATTGGAGGCTAGCCTGGTCTACGTAGTGAGTTACAGGTGGGAGCCAGAGCTATGGAAAGAAACCCTCTCAAAGTAATTGAAAAAATATATTCTTTTAGTATTAAAGTTTTACTAAAATTAAGTACAAGGAAGTCCAAATGAACTCTGGTTTTCACTTTTATGTATTTGTGGAAATACTAGATTCTTTTAAACTTTATGTTTACTTATTTATCTGTGTGGGTGGAGTCTGAGGACAACTTGTGGGAACCAGTTCTCTCTATCTCCCATGGCATCCTTGGGATCGAGTTCAGGTTGTCAGGGTGGTAACTTGTTACTACAAGTGCCTTTATCCACTGAGCATCTCACCCATAAAAATGCTAAATTCTTAAAAAAATTTTTTGAGGGTCCTGTTCTTCTAGGGCCTTAAGCGTGCATATATGTTGTAAGCACACTCGTTGCCTGGATATTGGGTTTTGTTTGTAGGAGTGTAAGTGATCTTCCAAGGGCTCCGAGGACAGTACCGCAGGTCATTTGCCCTCGTCGTGTCCCTCGTCGTGTCTAAGGAGAGGAAGGAGCTAGGGAATTGGGATCACCAGTGGTAAAGGGGTACTTTCACATTTCACCCGCACACCCATCCCACACAATGAAAACAAAGTCATTTATTACACAAGCAGCCATCAAACAGAAAACTAAATGGTTCACGGTTTCCTGTGCTATCTAAATTTCACACGCAGTGCTTGTATTAGGTAAATGCTGGCTGGCATGGTGGTCTAGAAGGAGAGCAGAAACTATTTTTCAAGTTGCATGTGTTGACCTTACTTTCTCTTGGTATAGCTTACCGTCCTTTGTTTTTCCATACACTGTGTCCAGTCACTGTCACAGCTGATACTCACTGGGCTCTTCCAGCACTCCTCTAGATGAATTCTATTAGTGTTACTTTGTTAAACTGTGGCAGAAACACAAGTTAGGCATTTTCAGTTGTCCTTTCACAGTTAAAGAAACAGACCATGGGCTGGTGAGGTGGCTCAGTGGTAAGGGTTCCTGCCCCATGAAGACTGCAGATCTAAGTTCTATCCCTGGGCCCCACACGGTGCCTGGAAGAGGCACTAACTCTCTCAAATTGTTCTTTGGTCTCCTCATGTGCACTGGGACACAAAATGCCTACTTCCAACAACTAACTAAATAAATGTGATTTAAAAATAAAAGAAACAGGCCAGAGAAGTTTGCCTCGCACAAACTGGTCACACAGCTAGGGTCACACAGGGCTAAGCCATCTCTCTCTGGCAGTGTAACTTTGGACTCTGCAGAGGAAAGAGGGAGAGAATGGAACTTGTCTGCGGTTTAAGATTTTGACTTTATTTCATAGTTGGCATATACACTTTTGTCTAATTGGGAGGTGACTAAAGGCATCTGGGGCTGGTTGATGTGTTGGTTGAAAATTACTATTATTATGAGGGTGATTATTATAGTATTTAGTAATTATGCAGGGCTTTATACTTCAAAGACATGTGCTTTATAGTCATTTATTAACCATGTCTCAAAACATCTCTATGATATAAAGATGCATTTATCCTGTGTATTTTGCAGGAGGAGGAGCCGAGGCAGAGAGAGATGAACAACCATTTTAAAAATAAAGTGAGAGATATAGTTTATGTACGTGTTTATGTGGGTGGTGGGTGGGGGGAAGCTGGGATCAGAGGACAGCCCTCATACCATGTGGGTTCTAGTTATCAAACTCTGGTGATCAGGCAAGCACCCGTTCCCGCTGAGCCATCTTCCTGGCCCTGGGCCAACCTTCAATTTTAAAAAACAAAACAAAACAAACAAACAAACAAAAAACAGTAAAGGTGAAATGTAACTCTTCCTCCTTCACACTCATCATCTAGGCAGTCAATTCATTTAACCCTTTTGAAAAACATTACAAGTTCTAATATGTTTTCTTAATATTTAATTAAAAGTAAAATGCAAAATATGTTAAAAATTGATGCCCATCCCCTTTGAGATTACTTTTGAGGTTTTGCTACATATGTGTCCAGGTGACACATATTCAATTTCTCTCCCATTTCCCCACCCCAGCATGATTTGAGTACAGATACTGGTTTTCCAGTGGCAGTCTTGTGTTGCATTGGTTTGCAACCGTTGTCTGGGATTTTCTCATTATAGGCATAGGATTCCGTGATAACTTTCAATTAGAGACAAACTTCGCACAAACATTATATGAGAATTTCAGAAAATTTGAGATGTCTGGCGGTTTGTATGCTTCGGAATGAAGAGGACAAACACGTCAGTGTCTTGTGGGTAACAGAATGAGGGGCATCTTGTGGGTTTATTCCGGATCCCTCTCGGTGGCCCTGGAGCATATAGGTGCAATCTTCCATAAACCGACTGTCTTTCGGGTGGGAGGCAATCATGGCTGCATCACATGGGGAAGACTCAATAAATCTTAGTTTAGTGGTTAAGACTGTGCCTCTGGAGACAGACTGTCTGTATTCTTATCCTGGTTCTGTTCCTTGCTATCTACCTTAACCAGCGACGGGGCCGCTCTCCACTCAGAACAGAGGGGACAGAATGGTCAGATCTCAATCTTACAGAGTTGCTTCTGAGTATCTGATATTGTCTTTTCTCTTTCCATACAATTGACAACTAGTATCTACAACTTCCTTAAGTCATTGGTGGTACGGATCTGGGGATGTTAACTCAGTTGTTCCAGGATTTGCCTAAAATGCATAAAGCCATCAGGTCTGTTTCCAGCATCTTATAAACTCAGGTTCAAATCATCTTTTGCTATATAGTGAGTTCAAGGCCGGTCTGGGCTACATATTTTGTTAAAACACACACACACACACACACACACACACACACACACTCACACATGTTCACACTTATACACTCACACACACACTCACACACATACACACACACTCACACACATATACACTCTCACACACAAACATTCACACACACACACACACACACTCACACATACACTCACATTCACACACACATTCACACCCACACTCACACACATATATACACTCTCACACACACACTCACACACACACTCACTCACACACACATATACATTCACACACATACACACACACTCACACACATATATACACTCTCATACACACCCTCACACACATTCACACACACACACACACACACACACCCGAAAACAAAATCCATTGGTGTTGACTAGTTTGTTATCTATACTTGCCTTTTTGGTATCTCAAGAGTTGGTGGTACCCAAGAAAGAAAAATACTATCAAATGGTTATGACAAGAGTCTATACCTGTTTCTTTCAAAATAACTATATTCTTTTTTGTCATGTCAGCCCCAGACTTAGTGTCTACAGTGACCACTTTACTTATGAGAGGGAATAACTCACTAAACCTTGATAAGGAAGGCATCTAAACCAAAGACAATGGCGCCTTGTGCCAGATGTGTGCTAGATGTTTCCTGGGCTAGCTTGTTTCAAGAGTTGGCAAGAAAAAAATTTTTTTTGAGACAGGGTCTTGAACCCCTGGCCATCCTGTCCTGCCTCTCTTTCCCAAATTCTGGGGTTATAGACATGCGCCAGCTCTTCTGTGCTTTAAAACAGCAACAATAGCAACTATACCTTTAATGTGCGCCTGGAAGTCAAACCCAGAAACTTGTAAATGGCAGTCAAGCACACTTCAGATTGAGCTACACCCCCAACCTCAATTTTAAAGCTTTGAATTTATAAAGCTGGAGAGGTGGCTCTGAAATTAAGAGCGTGCATGGTTCTTTGCTGAACATGGTAGATGTCTTCAATACCAGCGCCTGAGAGGCGTAGACCAGCAGGTCTCTTTGAGTTTGAGGCCAGCCTGGTCTACACAGTCAGATAAAATCGAGCCAGGCCAGCAAGGGAGACATAGTGAGACTCAAAAACAAGAGATGGGAGAGTGGTTAAAAGGCACTGGCTGCTTTTTTGGAGGACTGGGATTGGTTCCCAGCACTCACGTGGCAGCTCGCAACTGTTGTAACTTCCGTTACAGGGGGCTGGATGCCTTCTTCTGCCCTTTGCAGTGAATGCGCATATGGTGCACAGAAATTCATGGAGGCAAAACACTCAGCCACATAAAAACAACCAACCGAACAAAACAACAACCACAACAGACCCACAAATGATAAAAACTGCCACGACCACCAGTAACAGCAAAGAGGATATGCGCTGCTTTCTCAGGGACCACCAAGTGTCCCAGGGACCCTAAGTGTTCCCACCATCAAAAGGAACTTAAGTTCCAAGGCATCTAAGGCCTCTGAACTCCATGGGAGGCTCTCGCAAATCTACATAGTCACACACAGACATATGCCTACACATGTTATTAAAAATAAAATAAATCTTGTGGGTGGAGAAATGGCTTAATGGTTAGGAGCAAAGGATGATCTTACAAGAGGCTCTGGGTTCAATTCTCAGTACACGCATGGTGGCTTACAACCAGTTTCAGAAGATCCAGCGTCCTCTTCTGACTTCTGTGGGCAAAGGGAAAACGTTCATACACACGTTAAAAAAAAAAAAATTAAAAGGGGGAAAAAATCTTTTAAAAACACTTTGAACTTATTTCGTTTTTACATATTTATTTATTGGTACAAAACTATGGGACACATACATTCCAGGGCCGTTTTCAAATCCTTCTGCACCCACCTAGAATAAAACACTTACACCGCGCTAGCATCCAAAGCACGTGCGTGCATTTCAAGCACTTGTGCCAAAGAAGGGATCAAAGTTGAGATAAACAAAGTGTGACCATCTTTAGACTAAAAACAAAAACAAAAACAAAACAAAACAAACAAACAAACAAAAACCCTCTAGTGACATAGGTGTAATGACACTCATCTGTAATCCCAAGCCTTGGGAGGTGGAGGCAGGAGGATCAAGAATTAGAAGTTAGCCAGAATACAGCAAATACATAGGCAAACCACGGAACTGAGAACGGGACCCCCGTTGAAGGAATCAGAGAAAGAACTGGAAGAGCTTGAAGGGGCTCAAGACCCCATATGAACAACAATGCCAAGCAACCAGAGCTTCCAGGGACTAAGCCACTACCTAAAGACTATACATGGACTGACCCTGGACTCCGATCTCATAGGTAGCAATGAATATCCTAGTAAGAGCACCAGTGGAAGGGGAAGCCCTGGGTCCTGCTAAGAATGAACCCCCAGTGAACTAGACTGTTGGGGGGAGGGAGGCAATGGGGGGAAGGGTGGGGAGGGGAACACCCATAAGGAAGGGAAGGGGGGAGGGGTTAGGGGGATGTTGACTCGGAAACCAGGAAAGGGAATAACAATTGAAATGTAAATAAGAATTAGTCAATTTAATAAAGATGGAGGAAAAAAAATAAATTGAAACACTACTGTAAAGAAAAAAAAAAAAAAGAATTGGAAGTTAGCCTGAACTACATAGGAAGATCCTGTCTGACAGTAACAGTAAAACAGCTAAAATCTCTTAAGTTTGGGGAGATTTGGCCGTATCAGAGCAGGCAGTGAAAAATGTCACAGGGGAGTGTGGAGCCCAAGAGGTAAGCTGGGTGGTAAGGGACCAGGCCCACGTTAAAACAAACGAAACATAAACAAAGACCAGCATTATCTCCAGGCCTGGCGGAGGGTGAACACTGAAGTGCACAGCTTTTTTGTTTAACAAACTGCCTTAATGGATCTGGGAAGAGGAGCTTGGCGAGACTGGGTCCTTGCCTCCCAGAGTTGTGCGAGGCATGGGTCTGTGTGACTGGCACCCCCTTGAGCAACACTCTCGCCGTGTTCTTTGTGAACGGTACCCCCCGGGGTTGTGCAACTTGGCTATTAAGTCAGTAAGGATGGCCTGGAGTCTGGCCTGAGATAAAGGTTAAGACCTAAATCCTTCTACATAATAAAAATAATTGGAATTTTAAGTCTTCTTTGGGGAGGAGGGGGTTGGGTGGCGGCTGGAGGGTGGAGAGGTGCTTGGAATGGAAAGGGGAAAAAAAAAAGCGTTGGTTTAAATGTGTGTTTAGGATGACAGTGGGCTAGCACTTGGTACCGAAGTGGGGGCCTGTGAACCTTGTAAGAAATTTGGGTTATTTAGATTACAGATTTGACAGGGTGGCAGGGGAATGAAACCCAGGGTGTTGGGCATGTTAAGGCTACTGTCATTGAGGTATACCCCAGCTCCTTAATTTTTAGTCAGGGACTTACTGTATATGGTTTAGGCTGGCCTCGAACCTCCACTTGCTAAACAAATACACATGTGGACTACCTCATCCTGCCGTGTCGTTAACAACAACAACAACAGCAACAACAACAGCAGCAGCAACACGTGAGATCCTCCATCAGCTCCTATCCTTTAGGGGACACTGGTAAATGTCTCCTAAAAACATTTTTTTTGGGGGGGGTGAAGGGGAGTGGGGCAGTCTTCTATAAGAATCAGGGAAGAAACAACAAAAACTCCAAAGCCCAAGCTCACAAATGTGAGCGATGTGTGTCTAAATCCACAACACTATAATTTGCCTTTTTTTTTTTTTAACTGTTTTTCTTCAAAGAGCTGAAAACATTTTTATTCCCTCATTTCTTCTGACATTCTAGTGTGGGAAGGGCAGATTTATGATAGCATTATTTATAGATGGAGAAATTGAAAATAGAGATTAAATCGCTTACTCAATGCTGCGTGGCTGTGGTGGTGGAGCCGCTGGAATTTGCTTCTCCGGGCTCCAGCCACAAAGTGGAAAGCGCAAGAGCTTTGGAATTAGAGGGATCTTTGAGCAATCCCGTTTCTACCCCGGAACAAGAATGTGGCCTTAAGTCAATTACTTCACCTCGGTCTCAGCTATTCCCATTTGTAAAAGTGAGACCATAAAACCTCACAGCACATCGAAGATTAATTTAGAAAACGCACGTAAAGCCTCCGACACCACCAAGCAGGTCTCAAGTAAGGTTTGTTTCACCCCACCCCCACCTCAGAATCATCTGGTTTGGTTTCAGTACAAATCGAAAAGAAGTCCCCCATTAAAACTCATTTTCCCCATCTTTATCTCATGTGGAAAGAAAAGGATGAATAAGACTGTTCTAAAATGTCATTTAGTTAACGGAAAGCCTTGTTTTCTCTTTTCTTTTCTTTCTTTCTTTCTTTTTTTTTTTTTCCTGACTACGAGTGTAGCTCAGCGGCATTTGCTTCCAATGGGCTTAGAGACAGACTTGAATCCCCAACACTACAAAACTAACACTCCTCTCCCCGAGACAAGAAGGATCCCAAGCTGTAGATTTACCACAACTAAGAAAAGAATATGCAAAAGATAGGCTACTAGAATGCTGTAGTTCTTTAACTCGACCTTTTATCAGATGCCCTGGTTGGGGAGGAGGAACTCTTTTAAACTAGTTTTAAACTAGGATTGTTCTGTCTAATCCAAGAGTTACAGCTTTACAAGGTGTGGGCGGGGCCTGGTAATTTGCATCTTTAATAAGTTCCCAGGTGATGTTGAGCTGCCAGACCAGGGACACACCTTGAGAGGCACTACCCTGGGTAAGTGAAAGGTTGGGGATGGGGCCCAGCAATTTGTTTAACAAGCCCTCCAGGTGATTGCCATGCACTTTCAAGCTTGAGAATTGGCTGGCAGCGTGGCGAAAAGCATCCGGGAACACAGATTCACTTTTAAATCCAGGCTTCACCACTTACCAGTTATATGACAGTCTGTGATTGAGGGTTCCTCTTCACTAGGTCTCTAGGTGTGTGTGTGTGTGTGTGTGTGTGTGTGTGTGTGTGTGTGTGTGTGTGTGTGTGTGTGTACATGGTTGCCCCCCCCCCGCACGTATGCTTGTGCCTGGTTTTGGGGGTGGGGGTGGGTATGGTAAGTGGCTGGAGACAGCCGAAGTTTTGTCTGTGCAGGCTCAATTTTTTTTTTCTTCAGTCTACTAGGAGGCTGCTTGAACTTGAGAATTCTGGACATATTTACAAACATTTCTGCAATTACATAAAACACAAGGCAGTGCTTTAAATAAAGCAATAGTGATGGGATTGTTTGCATCTTGAATTTGTAATAAGGGGTTTTCTTTTCCCCTGCCTTTCTCAAAACAGAATGTTTTAAAACTCTTCCCTGCAGTATTGAACAGACACTATGCATGCTAAAATAACTTTTTCTTCCTTCTTTTTCCTCCCCCCCCCTTCTATATCTTTTTGGACAAGAATTTTGCTACATAGTCCTGGACCCTTTTGTCTGGAAACTCACTGTAAAGCCTAGGCTGGCCAGAAACTCTCGGAACTCTCCCTGCCTCAGCCTTTTTAGACTGCTGGAAATACAGAAACAAATTACCTCGCCAGGCTTGGGCCCTTTTCTTCTTTGTCGGGTTTCACTTCAGACTGAAAACCTGCCTTCGATATTTGATGCATTTCTTGATTTTGTGGCAGAGGAAATCATCTTTTAAGATGGTCTCTCTTGGGGTTGGGGATTTAGCTCAGTGGTAGGCGCTTGCCTAGGAAGCGCAAGGCCCTGGGTTCGGTCCCCAGCTCCAAAAAAAAAAAAGAACCAAAAAAAAAAAAAAAAAAAAGATGGTCTCTCTTCCCTGCCTGACATCTGACTCTGTAGGCTCTCATACTGTCTTTGGTCAGTTTCAAAAGTGCCCAGGTCTTCTCTATTGCTTGTTATTGGTTAGGTCTAAGAATTGTGTGGACTTATTCAGTCCTAGGTACTCTGAAATGTTTACCATGCATTATATTATTTTTAACTTCTACAATCCAGAGATGAACACACCCCAGGGTGAAATGTAAAGTAACAGGATTCTGGCCTTAAGATTGTAGAGCTCATCATCTCAGACTTTGTTGAAGGTGCAAAGGATGACCGATATAGGGAAATACAGTTTGGCTCCCGTCTTAGAATAATTCGAAAAAGTCTTGTTTGGGGCAAATGAGATTTCTACGAATACCGCAAATTAAAGTAAAACCAAGAGCCAGCATATGTGGTAACGTTTGATACCTGGCCGGTTTCCTTCCCGGTAAGGCATAGAGAATAAAAGCACCAATTTCCAGGAGTTTGAAGGTTATTAAAAGAGTTAATGCCGCCGAAGCGCTTAATGATTGTACTCTCTACCACGCCGTAAGCCTTCCTTCCATAAATGTCAACTGCATTTTCAAGCGGGACAGAAGCGAGTAAGGATAACACCGCGGGCCGGTTTGCAAGCCGGGTGAATGCATTGGGCTAAACTAGATTCTCCGAGCTTCTGTAAAACTAGGTGGCTGGAAGGGAAAGATCCTAACAGCCGTTAAAATAAGGGGTGTCAGCCGTAGCCTGGGGCCCGCGGGACCACGGGTTAGCAAGGAGCCCGGGGGCGGGTCCGCTGGCGCCGGGAACGGAGGCTCCGCCCCTCCCGGGAAGGCTGGCAGCTCCAGCCTGGGAGCAGTTCCGGTGCCAAAACCCTGCCCTCCCCCGCTTCCCCGGAAGTGCTTGTCTAGGGTTCGGGCTGGAGAGAGGCCTGGTAGATACAGGCGCCGAGGCTCCGTCGGCTCGGAGTAGGGGGTCCGGTCGCGGAGAGAGTGAGGAGCTCTGCGGCCGCCACCCCGCGCCCTCGCAGCGCCTTCGCGCCGACGGTGAGTAGCCGGGGAAGCCGAGCGGGGCCTGCGCCGGGCGGGCGAGCCTCGGACCCGGCTGTCCACTGCAGGTTCAGCTGTCGGGGTCCGAGAAGGGGGTCGTCGGCCGCCGCGGAGCGCGCGCGGCCCGCGGGCCGGGAAGAGGCGCGTTGCGGGGCCGCGGAGTGGGCGGGGCGCAGCAGGAGCGGGTTCCCGGAGCCGCGGCCGCTAAGGGGACTCCTGAGTGGGGCCGGGCCGTCCCCTCTGCTACCACCTCTTTGCTTGGGCAAGTAGGCTCGGTGCCTCCGCTGTGGGGTCTGTGCACCCGGGCGCTGGGGACCTGAACAGCAAGACTGTCCCGGACATCAGTGCCCGACTTTCGTCGCCTCTTGGCTTGGGTCTGTCCCCCCTTCCCGGCTCAGTAATTATCGTGTGTCTCCCAGGGGTGTAGTCTCAATCCGAGGGTGGGGCGCTCCCTCTGTGGATGCTGGCGATCTCGTGCGGGGCTTTTCATCTAGATCTGCGTCAGGGTCGCCAGGGTTCGATTTGGACTCGGCTCGAAACTTAACCGAGTCTGGATGCCTGCATAGGGTCGGTCATTGAGACTGTACGGTTCCTCGAAGGGTTTTTCGCTCACTTGAAAGTTGAAACTGTTGGGAGTTACTTCTTAAAAACAAAGGTTTGAGGAGAATCGTAGATTCATATGAGTTTCCCCGTGTTCTTGCTGACGTAAAGGGGAAAAAAAAAGATGCTATTCTCTAATCAGCCTTCCGAATTCCTGCGCTCATCCGAAGACACAGTTTTAAGAGTTCAGTCAGGACCTTGCACAAGTTGACTGCGAAGGGCTGGAAAATGGTATCCTTTTCTACCCCAGTTTGTTTACTTTCATTCTTGGAACTGTCATTTCTTGAGCTGAAAAAAAAATTGTCCTCAGTTTCTCCTCAGAGGTTCTTTGTGTAGTCCAGTTGTGGCAACAGGAGGTTCCCACAGCTGGACAGAGGTGCTTGCCGATTTAAGCAATTTAGCTCCAACAAACTGAGAATTTCCTAGAGAAGAAAATCTTGTAGGCACTGTTAATAAACGAAGTTTAGGTGATAAACTACCGATGAAAGGTTTATAGGAAATAATGGAGCTATTTTTCGCTTTTTTTTTTTTTGAGTTTTAAATTATAATCAGATAGTTTATTTGTTGCAGATGACCTTGTTGTAGTGTCACGTATACACAAGTCATCTTCATGAAAGCAGTGACATTATCTGTACTTCTTATTGTGCTGACGTTAGCGTTCATACTGTTTTGTTTTTGTCTTGTCTGTGTCTCTTTCTTTCTTGTACTTATTCTCTCTCCTTGCACTACTGGAAGGGAAGATAGTATTATGAATGAGGGGAATGATCTGAAGTGACAAGTTCCATAAACTGTCTTATGCAAAAGAAAATTTATTTCATTAAAAAAGTTCTCTGTGTGTAATGCCAGAGGTTCACATTGGCTGTCTCCATAGAATAACCCATCGTTGTGATCATTATCATGATCATCCTCATCATCATTTTGAGAGAGGGTTTCCTGAGCTTGGAGCTCGTCCTTTTGGCTAGAGCCAGCAAGCCCCAGGGGCCCTCCTGTGTTTGCCCCGTGTGCCCAGTCCAGGTCTAGCGGTTATAGGCACATGACCCCAGCATCTAGTTTTTATGTGGGTGATGTAGATGCCAATCTGGGTCCTCATGCTTGTTCAGCAAGCTCTTTGCATGCAAGCAATCTCTCCAGAACCCCCAAATCTGTGTCAAGGTTGTTGACATAAAACAAAGGGGATGCATTTTTTATGCGTGTGGGAAAATGTGAGGATAAGTTGCACAGTGTTTATACTCGGATAGATGTGTCAGCCTCTTAGTACATGAGGTACTCAGTTGTTCAGAGCCCAAGGTTGGGATGTTGAATTAAAGTCTGGGAAATGAGTCAAGTTAGATTTGATTATGTATTTCTATTCTGCATATAGTGTATTTTGAAGGAAAACACTATAGGAGTTAATGAAAGCATAAGAAATAGGTGAAAAGCAGATACTTTCAGGCATTGTAACTTTTTTTTTAAAAGACTTATTTATTTTATGTATGTAAGTACACTGTCACTCTCTTCAGACACACTGGAAGAGGGCATCGGATCTCATTACAAATGGTTGTGAGCTACCATGTGGTGGCTAGGATTTGAACTCAGGACTTCTGGAAGAGCAGTCAGTACTCTTAACCGCTGAGCCATCTCTCCAGCCCCAGGCATTGTAACTTTTAACTATTGCTCAAGTCAATTCAAACGATACTGAGCATTTTCTATGCATCAGACTCTTTTAGTGAACCATGTAGGGAAAAACAAAGACAAAGCCATTATAATTTCAGATTCATGTTTTGATAATCTTCCAAGGTGTGTTGAAATCGTGAAGAATTGAATTGTACTGTCTAGGAATATTCACCCTCCTCTGAATTGGGACTTAATTTGGAGGGGGCTGTTGATCGCTTTATGAAGCATACTGTGCTAGGCACTCTTGAATCACAAGGTTAAGTCTGGCCTTTAGGAATTTGAATCTAGTGGGGATGTAAGATACTGGTATAGAAGTTTACAGTATAAATAAATATGTGTCTGGAGATGGTGGCATGCGAGCGGTGACAAAGGAGTCATAGGCAAGATGATGGATAGTAAGCTACTAGTTAGGCTGACCCTGTTTACAACAAATGAAGACTGAAAACAAAAAGCGTATGTAAACACTTAACCGCATAGATGGGTTTATCTAAAGTTTGGCCTTCTACAAAAGCAAAATGTTTGTTCTGTAGTGTAAGTCATACGTTACAGCACAAAGGCACGGCAACACTTGTCAGGGTAGGTCAGTGCTATTATTTATTGGGTGCTTAGTTCTGTTATAGTTGTGTTTTCTTAACAACATAGAAGCTTCTTTCTTTTGATACAGGGGTCTCCCTGTGTAGACATCTCTCTGAATAGTCAGGATACCATCATCTCAACTATGTCCAGTAACTATGTGACTAGCAGAACTGTCTGTATTTGAAGCCACATCTGCCTTGTCAGAAAGCTGGTATTTCTACTTCATGGTGCTACTTCCCAACAAGCTTGTATTCTTTTTATTTATTGTGGTTTCTGAGACAGGGCCTCCTACGTCTCAAGTAGGCCTAGGGCTGAACTTGAACTTGTCATCTGCAGCCTAGCCCTCCTGCGTCTGTTTGGGAGTACAGGCACGTCCTACTCTACCTTGCTCTTAAACTGGCAATCTTAAATTAATCGGTGACTGAGGGTTAAACTCTACTGAAACAAATATTCAGGAGTAGGATTTGTGGATAAGGAAGGCCTTTTATATTAAGAGAACGACAATTTAGAGATGAGAAGGCTCATGATGTGGAGAAAAGTGTCTCAGATGACCTGGATGGTTTATTTTGGAATTAGAGATGAAGTTTGCAATTTAAGTCAAGGCTGGATTGTGGAGCATGTTTAGATGCTATATTTGAAGCTCAACACTTTGAAGAAAACAAGAAGTGTGTACCTTGCAGTAGTTTAGTATAGAGTGATTTGTTATAGTAAGCTACTGATAGACTACTGTGCACACTGTGAGTGATGCTGGTGGATCGAGGACAAGGGCCCAGCAGGCTGGAGAGGAGAGCTGTAGGAGGCAGCAGTGAAAGGCCACATTTCTAACTGTGGAAGTTGATAGTTGTACTGTTAGCTAGGAATATGAGCAAGGGCTGCATAATTAGGTTTCATTTTTTAAGATAGGGTAGCCTTAAACTCGGTTCTGCCTAATCTCCAGAGAAGCTGTGATTACCAGTGTGTGCTATCGGGCCAGGCGTGCCGAGGTTTGTTTTATTATTTTTTTTAATATACTCACACACAGGAACTATTTAGAAGCTTTTGGCAATGTAGGTTTTCAGTTCAAGAGAGAGGTCAGAGCTATTTTGTATATAGAGAAAATACAAACAGATTATTTAGATAGATATACTAGTTGAATTTGTAAGGAGGTGAAAGTGCCAAGGAAGTGTGTAGAGGGAAAAGAAAATTAGAACAGCAGCCACAGAACCAAGCCTACATTTAAATGTATCTGCTTAAAATGAAAAGCAAGTAAGTAGACCCTTGTATGCAATGGATAAGGAATTTGGTAATCTGGGTTTATAGTTCCTTCAACTATAAATTCAGATGGAGGAGAAAGAAATCTGTTCATTAAAATTCCTGTGGAGGGACTGTTGACATGACTCAGCAGGTGAAGGTGCTGTTGCCATGTCTCATGGCCCAGGTTCTGTTCCTGCCATCCACGAGGTAGGAGGAGAGCACCAGCTCTGCAAGGTGTTCTCTGAGCTCCACATGCAGGCCACCGTGACTCACCCTGTCCTGACACACATTCTCTCTCTCTGCATAAACAAACAAACAAATCTAGTTAAAAAGAACCCAGTGGGCTGTTGTAGTGCCCACCTTTAATCTCAGCACTCAGGAGGCAGAGGCACAGCAGATCTTTGTGAATCCCTGTCTTAAAAACAACAATAACAGAAACCCTAAAAACAAAAATTAAAAAATTCATTGGAGGCAGGCTGGGAATGTAGTTAAACTGGTAGAATTTTTACCTAGTATGCTTGAGACTCTGGGCTGTGGGTTACATCCCCAGCATTTCACACCAGCTGCACCTATAATGCCAGCACTTAAGCGCAGGCACAAGGGACACAAGTTTGAGGTCATCCTCAGCTACACTGGAGTTGAAGCATTGAAGGCTTTGTGAAACTGGTTTCCATAACACACACATACACACACACACACACACACACACACACACACACACACACACACAGAGAGAGAGAGAGAGAGAGAGAGAGAGAGAGAGAGAGAGAGAGAAACAGTCTCCACTCCCCCCAACAACTTACAACAGAGTCAAGAAATAGAAATGTCTTGACTTTTCTGGCAAGCCGTTGTGTCATCGTTCCAGGGAGCTTGAGCTCTTTTGGAGTTCTTTGGGCGTTTGTCTACTGAGTGCTGTGTGCGGATTTAGAAGTAATTGTGGTATTTCATTTATTTTTTGTGTGTATGAGTTTCATTTTTATTTTGATATTAAGAACTTCTGACATTCGAAGACAAATGTGCCTCATTCTAGTGACTATTAATATTGCCTTTTGTAAAATGTTATGTATATATTTTTTCCCTCTGGTTCTTCTATAATACCCTTTTTATGATGTGGGAGTCAAGCCCAAGACAAGACTTCAGCATCTCAGGTGATGTACCACCAAGCTTGTTTCCAACCCAATAGAAGTACTTTTGATTAACATGATTGATTTTATTCAAATGCTCTGATTATATGTGAAGATTATGCTTTTACTTTAAAATTTCTTTTTTATATCTATTTATTATGTATACATCATACAGCTTTCTGCCTGCATGTATGCCTACAGACCAAAAGAGGGCATCAGACCTCATTACAGATGGTTGTGAGTCACCATGTGGTTGCTGGGAATTGAACTTAGGACCTCTGGAAGAACAGTCAGTGCTCTTAACCGCTGAGCCATCTCTCCAGCCCCTAAAATTTTTTAAGAGCTACAGATGTGTGGAATTTCATGTCTTTTGCTTTTTGGGTAGTTAAATAGGAAGAAATTGTATTTTAACATGGAAAAGATTGTAATAGTTTGCAGAATGAGGCTCAGGGTTGTAACTTTCACAGACAGGCTTGTTTTTAGTTAGAGTTGCTGTAGAAGCATTTATTTTCCTCTTAAGAATTAACATCTTTAGCTTTTCAAGAATACGGTTTTCACTGTATTACAGGTGCTAGGAGATGTCCGAAGAGTCCTACAGCAGTGTATCTGGACGTGTGTGCGTGCGTGCGTGCACGCGTGCTTTGTCTGGGATGGCTGGTTTACTTTCACTGAGCTTGGTATTAATGAGGCAAAGGTCAGGTGTTCCATTTCGCTTTAGTCTGAGTAATGGCCAAGAATATACCTCTCACTCCTACCAGCTGTCTGGGAATGCTTTGGTTGTCATCGGTTTCAAAAGTGGCTAGATGAAGGTGGGACTTTATGCCACTGGCAAAGTGTAGCTTGATGGTTGGGAACTGACTCTGGGATGTACAAATCTGAGTTAAAATTCTTGATCTGTGACTTTGGGAGTCCCCAGACTTCCTCTAGCTTCTACTCCATATTATTGGAGAGGTTAATAATTGTTCTTAGCATGTACTTCTGCTGCTTTCCTCTTGGGGCCCTAGCCAGTACACCTGTGGTTCTCATAAGCTGTAATAGAGCCATGTCAGTCTGTGACACTGTTGCTGCGTGAGAGGAGAAATGTAGTCTGCTTTTTAAGAATAAATTTATTGAATTTAAAAGATAATCCTTTTTTCTCCTAAAATTGTTTAATAATTTTGAAGGAAACAAATTAGTTCTTTGATGAAATAATAATGATTGTTTAGTTGGCTTTTTTGTTTTTGTTTTCAGGTAGCCCCTTATGTAGTACAGGCTGGTCTTGAACCCTCTACTAGCCTAGATTGTCCTGAAACATGTGACTCTTTGCCTCATCTCTCAGTTGCTTATTTTACAGGAGTGAGCCACTGTTCCTGGCAGGAGAGACAGACAGATGGATGGACGGATTGGGAGGGTGGGTGAGTGAATTTTTGGCAGAATAAGAGTTGGCAGTGCTCTGTTGGTCTCTCTACCCTCCTTTAAAAGATGTTGGTTCAGTGAAAACTGAAAGTCTTGGCTTAGTATTTGAAGTGCTGGAGAAGACTGTTCAGTTCATCTTATATATTTATGCACATTCAAGTTAGATTCAGGGCACATTCTACGCTGCTCCCCTGGAGGAGTGCATGAACCTGCTCCTTTCCCAATTAGTACTTGAGGTGCTTGCTCAAGGAGCAGAGCAGACCATCCGAGGTGTTGGTGGGCTCAGGGATGGGGATGCTGTTGGGGTGCTGCTTTAAGTCATCACTCTTTATCAGCCAACAAGTAGCTAATCTTTGACATAGTGAAATAGCAGAAACTGGCTTTCCTTTCTCCTCATGCAGGAAAGATAGATGGCTGAAGCTAGAGTGAGGAGAACCTTTTTACTCACTATAGCAAGTAAATCCTGTGCAAATAAAATAGTAATCAAAATGGTCGCTAGTGAAGGGGAGGGATGTGAAGCACTATGCATAGTGGGTCATGCAAGCAGAGCCACAGAAGCCCTCCTTAGGATATATAGCAGGTATCAACAGATGTCTAGATGACGCTTACCTCAGTCTTGCTCACTTAGGGTTGGGGAGAGCACAAACTTACTTTAGACTACTGAGTTAAGATGCTAACATCTTAACTTTTCTTTGAGTGCTTTAGCTTGGGTAATTAAAACATTGGGTGATCTGTAGAAATCTTTGAGTTTGTATTGAGATACCTAGAACAAGTGTTGACATTAAGTTGAAGCAGCCCAAGTGCCTTTCGGGTTTTGCTGTCCTAGATATTCAAGATGGTGTTGGTGTAGACTTTTCCTGTGTATAATTGTTTGTGGAAAACTAAAAAAAATAAATCATATGTAATTCATTTATTTTAATGATGTTGAGATTTTTTTTCTACCAAGTATTCCCAGCGGCAAGTAAGTTGGATAAATATCCTAAAAAATGTAGGGGAAATAGCCCAAAATATTCCTTTTATAAGTTGAAAAATCTTTGATGTCTGTAGTCTTATTTTTTAAATTAGCAAGGGTTTTACATTTTGTCTCTTCTATGTATGTAGACAGTATACAAAGTACTTTCAGCTAAAATTGACCTTGTTGATGACTTGCTTTATCTTAGAGTTTGGTAAGAACTGTTTTTTTTTTTTTTTTTTGTTTTTCTCTGTGTGTGTGTGTGTGTGTGTGTGTGTGTGTGTGTGTGTGTGTTTGTGTGTGTCTGTGTGTGTCTGTGTGTGTGTCTGTGTGTGTATTGAACCTATGGCCATATATATGCCTGGCCTGGAAAGCGCTCTACTGCCTGAACTCTTCCCCTGGTATCTCAGCAGACCCTGTGCTTGGATGATAGGTGTGTTTCACTACCTAGCTTGGGCTCAGTTTCCATCTGAGAAACTGAAAGAGAACATTTCCTTGCCTCCCCATCTCTCTGTATTGGTGGAGCTAGGGATTGAACCCAGGGCTTTGTACATTGTAATAGTAATTACTTAATTTGTGAATACACAACACACACAAGTGCACGTGTGCGCACACACAAACTCACACAATTATATATATTTTATATTATATAATTTTTATATATAATATATAATATTTAATAATGTGTCACATGGATTAAACTCGTCTTGCCAGGTTTTACCTACTGAGCCATCTTGCAAGTCTTTAGAACATTTTCTAAGTTGAGAGTCTCTGTGTTTTGTTTGTTTTTTTGTTTTTTTTTAAATAAATTTATTTATTATATATACTATAGCTGTCTTCAGATACACCAGAAGAGGGCATCCGATCTCCTTACAGATGGTTGTGAGCCACCATGTGGTTGCTGGGAATTGAACTCATGACCTCTGGAAGAGCAGCCGGGTGCTCTTAACTGCTGAGCCATCTCTCTAGCCCCCGTTTTGTTTGTTTTTAAATTGATTCCTGCTATGTAGTTCATGATCCTTTGAATTCATGATTCTCATGTTCTCCCTCTTGAGTTCTTTGTGACTGTGCATTCATAGTTCTGTGTGCCAGTGCGTGTGTATGTTCAGGTCATATGATGAACATTGGTTCTCTCCTTGTGTTACTCTGTATGCTATCCCAGCTAGCTGGAAAACTTGCGGTAGTCCTTCTGCCTCAACCTCTCATGTGGTGATTATGGGCATGAGCCACCCTGTCTGACTTTCATGATTTTATTTTAATCTTTGTGGCAGTTGTAACTATTTTAAAGTTTTGGAAATGAAGACTCAGAGAGTTGATAAAAGGTAGCAGTGAAATTCAAACACAAGTATGTGTGAGATTCTTTTTATCAACTACAGTTGCTTTTGAAATTGCTGTTAATGTTTATATACTTGTACTATTAGGTGTACATAAATCCATGATTGCTGGCTAAAATATATTACTGAAAAGGTAGTAATTCCAGTGTAATTTTATATATATATATATATATATAATTACTATATATTTATGTGAATGTAGATACAATGTGCACATCTGTATAATAGATATAATTGTATATAATTGTTGAGACCTTAGGGCTTAATATGGAAGGAGTTTCTGCTATTTTGCATAATTTTAGTTCTTCTCATAAGGAACTTTTATATAGCAAAGAAAATCTGCAACAAGTGACAGAAGTTAGTGAGGAAGATTTTCTGGAATTAGTTCAGTTCTTTTTCTGGTTGTTAAACAAGCCCTCAGGATCTGGATAATTGGATGGAGAGATGGCTCAGCTGTTAAGAGCACTTGTTGATCTTGTAGAGGACCCGGGTTTGATCCCTAGCACTTACATGATGGCTGACAACTGTCCGTGGAACTTCAGGCATCTAATAGTCTCTTCTGAGTTCCATGGGCGTAAGCATTGCAGGCATACACAGTGCAAGCAAAACACTCACATACATAAAACCAAATAAATACATCTAAAAGGTTGGATAATCAGAGGAGTTGACTTAATTATATTGATATCATGTTGATATTAGGGTGTAATGCTGGTTAGTATTTTCCCTTGGGTTAATGAATTAGTAGAAGCTGGGCCCTTATCCAGATTCATCCTTTTTCTTTCTTAGGATTTCTGTCTCCCACTGTTGCACTGATAGTCTTGATCCTTTAACTAGCTAAGATTTATAGGGCTCTGCCACCACTACCTTTTATTTTGAGTTAGTGCTAGAAGGACTTGGGTGATGAACAAGTTAGACCATGAGTCCATCTACTGATTGATGCAGCAAGTGGTTCTTGGACAGTACTAGGTTTCAAGAGCCATGCTAGTCATGGGGTATAAAATGAATTCATACACGATTTTTCTTTTTCTTCCCTTCTTCCTCCTCTCTCCTTCCCCATTATTTTCTTTATAAACTGTTTTTGCTTTGTTTGTTTTTTTGAGATGTGTTTTCTTTTCATAGCCCCGACTGTCCTGGAATTCACCATGCAGACCAGGCTGGTTTAGCTCAGTGGTAGAGCACTTGCCTAGCAAGCGCAAGGCCCTGGTTCGGTCCCCAGCTCGAAAAAAAAGAAAAAAAAAAAAAAAAAAAAGAGAGAGAGCTCTAGGTCCTCCTCTTCCAGAGGACCCAGGCTCAGTTAGCTGCACCCACATAGCAGCTCGCAACCATCTAAAATGCAAAGACATCCTCCTGTCTCTGACTCCCAAGTGCTGGGATTAAAGGCCTGTGGCACTCTGCCTGGCTTTTTTTTTTTTTTTTTTTTTTTTTTTAAATCGGGGCCTCATTATCTTAATTTCTCAACAGTAAAGGTTGGGGGCTAGAAAGATGGCTCAGTGGTCAAGAGCACTTCCTGTTCTTCCAGAGATCCTGAGTTCGATTCCCAGCAGCCACATCAGGCAGCTCACAACTGCCTGAAGCTCTATGTGGCGTAGACTCTACCCCCTAATCCCTCTGAAAATTAAATACAAAGTTCGAAAAAAGCTGGCCATTAAACTTGTCAGTGGGTATTTAACATCTTGTTTGGAAGATTCATAAGTTTCATTGGGGGCAGTTGCTCATCGAGGTTAGGAGGGAGGGGTTAAGGGATTAAGAAAAAAATGATGTTCATTCAGAATCCTAGAAGATTAGGAATGGGCAGATGGGGTGGGGGTGTGTCATCCAAAGAGAAGAACACATTCGGCCCCAGAACTTGTAAGGATATTTAGTGTTACTATGTCTGGTGAACTCCTAGAGGGCCTGAGGTATACAAAGCCAAACTCGTTGACGTGGAATTGTAATGTTTCTTGCAGTGTGAAGGCTAATTATTATTGTCAGCTGTCTAGAATTGGGTTTATCTGTGGGGAATTATTTTGGTTAGATTGATTACTGCCCTTTGAGGGTGGCGTCCTTCCCCAGCCTAGGATCCTGACTGTCTAAGGAGAAAGTGAGTGAGGTTCATTCTCGGCTTCTTGGCAGTGCGTCCAGTGTGCCCAGTGGTCTGCAGCTCTGCAGCTGTGACTCCCCACTTCTTGGACTGTAATGTTGAGCTCTGACACACACAAACCCTTTCTCCCCTAGGTTGTTTTTGCCAGGGTATTTCGTTACTGCAACAGGAGAAGTAGTTAAGGATGGAATATCTTGTAAAACTAGTGGTGTTGGGGGACATGACCAATCATGCCTTCTGGAGTGAACTGAAGTGTTCTGGAGGCAGAGGGAGTTCCACTCTAACTCAGAGAAAATTGGTCAGGACATAGGGTAATAATAGATGGAAATAGATGAAGACAGAGTAGATTTAGAAAATTTAGAAAATACACCAAATATTGCTCTTCTGAATAAAATAATTATTTTGAAGGGGTTTTTCCCTTTGGTCCTGGTGGTAAAATCCATGGGTACCCTTATGACAAGTGAGAGCTGTGCTCCTCATCCAGACACCCCAGGCTTGGAGGTGTATTTCTTTTTTCTTTTTAAATAATGATTTCATGTTATTTTTAACCCAACTTCTTTTAAGATATATTTATTTATGTATGTGAGTGTTTTGTCCACACATATACCTATACTCCAGAAGAGGATATTAAACCCAGGGGACTACATTTACAGATCATTGTAAGCCACCATGTGGGTGCTGGGATTGAACTCTGGAAGAACAGTTTTCTTAACCACTGAGCCATCTTTCCAGCCCATAACCAATGATAGTTTTTCAACTGTCATTTTAAGTAAAAGCAATATGGAACAGAATAACTTTATATGGGATCACATAACTATGGATTTTGCAAAAGATTTGGAAACAGCAAAAGGTTTCTGAATATGCAGCATCCAAAAGTTAATTCAGAACCAAGCATGTAATGACCCTGAGGTGTGTCTGGTGGTACATGTCCACAAGCTGTGGCACAGCTCCGTGCTGCCTTCGCTCTGATCATGTAACATGTTCACTTTACAATGCGTGTGCCGTTATGCCAACGAATGCTCCCTAAAACACCTTGGCTCAGATTCCAAACTGCTGCTGTCAACAGTCGCAGGGCTTTGGCTGCCCCTGTAGACGGTTCTGCTCTTATAGACACAAAATGGGCTCATAATAGGGTATAGACTTTTACCACTTTCCAACCTTCATTCTTCAGAATGTATCAAATTAGAACAAAGATGTTGTATTGAGTTAGAATGCTTAAATTAAAAAAAAAAAAATCTAGGGCTGGAGAGATGGCTAGATGGTTAAGAGTGCTTGGTGCCCTTCTAAAGGACCCGGGTTCAGTTTTTAGCACACGTGGTAGCTAAGAGTCATTGTCCAGTTCCAAGGGATTCGATGCCCTCTCCTGGCCTTCAAGAGTACCAGACACATATGGTACACGTACATGCAGACAGAGCATACACATAAAATGAAAATAAATAAATCCTTTAAAGATAGTTAAATGAATTTTGGTTTGGGAGTAGCCCCCCCCAACCAAATTCTGAAATGGACTAAATATATTAATGGCAGAAAGTCTGAGAAATAAAATGGTGGCCTACACATACACAACAGCAGCACACTGCTGCCATTCTACACAGTTTGAAGTGGCTGCAAAGCTCTGGGATTGACTTGGCTAGCGCCATAGGGGTTGAACAGACACGGCAGAAACATGTACAGAAAAGACGGGCTTGGGTGAGCTGAGCACTGATGGAAGTGGACCAGAAAGCCTGGGACGTCAGTGCATTCAGCGCTCATCCGAGTGGGTGGGGTGGTGTCCGTCTGAATGAAGAGAGTGTTTATTGTATGAGCAGGTGGTTAGCTAATCTTGGTGAGGGTCTCTCAAGTGGAGCAGCCTCAGGTCGCAGTCATCTGGAGGAGGGAGCTATGCCTGACAGTTTTTGCACCACTGTCAACATCTGTAGTACTCTGACTTGGGATCCTTGCCATTCCATGGGTCTAAGGTGTCAGGGTTCTTAACATGCCGTGCTCATAGCAGCAATACACATTGACTCAGGACTTCATTTGCTTTCCACTTTGGTGGTTATAAGATTAAAATATCAGTCAACTCTGGAAACATTGAAGAAGCTCTACGTTGGCAGCGTGAACTCTTCAGCCAAAATTTAGTTAGTTATTTATGTAAAGCTAAACAAGCACATTCATCTCATTGCTTTTGCTCTGAGTAAGATAAAATCAGTATAACAAAGAATTGTTTTGAAGTTATATTATCAGCAACTATTTGGTTTTCATTCTGACTTTATATATGAAACATACCTGAGATCACATTAAAATTTCTTGGGCAAAAAAAAAAAAAAAAAAAAAAAAAAATTTCTTGGGCAAAAAGGGGTCGTGAGCAGAATCAATTTAAGAAGCCTGACTATAGTCTATGCTTAGTTTTGTTTGCTGCATTAAAAAAAAAGTAGTAATTTCTTTTTTGCATTCTAAAGATTGAACCTCTAGCCTTTGTACCTGCTAGATAAATACTACACCACTGAGCTTTACCTTGTGCCTATATTAAATATTTTCATAAGACAGTTTGTCATTTTTAATTTTTGCTGTTACAGGAAAATTTAAGGAAAATATAGTTGATATAAAAGTTTCTTCATGTTTTTACTGTTACTTTAGGCCATATTCCCAGGTATGTTTTAATGTTTAGATAAAAGGATATCAATATTTGGGACATTTGATTAAGTTGCTTTTCATAAGAATGGTATTATTAATGTTGACTGTCCTTGTTAGATTACTAGCACTCCTCCCCTTCTGACTCACCTCACTGCTTTGATTACAGACTGCATTTCTTTATGTCAGTTTTTCATGAAAGTAAAGTTGGTCATGATCTTTCAAAATGTGGTTTTTCCTTTAAGTGATTGGAAAAGCTTTTTCCAGTCTGTGCCAGTGTCCAGCCATTCTAATTTAGAGGTCGAATTGCCAGATATTTCTGCTTAGTTTACCTTTGTCTTTGCTCTTATCTCCTCAGTCTGAATCCTTACCTGCCCCACTGTCTGTTTCTTGGTCAGGAGCTCCTGGTTTCTCCCTGATTGCACCAGCACCTCATTCTTTCTTGTTCCTGTCATCTTCAAATACCTGGGCAACACAACACTGTAATCTTATCCTTGCAGAGAAGGACCACTGTCTCCCAGCACTCAGCTATTACACCGTACTGTCTTGGTGGTCACCATAGAAGTTACATTTCTAATGACATAGGAAGTATGTTCGGATGTGTCTATACAGAAGTAGTAGAAAACAAGGAAGTTAGGTGCCTTTTTATTTTTATGCACGTTTTAGGAGAGAGCAGTACTCCTTTTGCTTTTTGCTCATTTGAGAATGTCTCATGAGGTCAGACTGGCTCTGAACTCACTATATATCTGGGAATGACCTTGAACAACTACTTTAAGAAAATTGCATCTGTCTGTACGGTGTGTGTGTCCTGTGGATGGGACTCAGGCTGTTAAGGGTGGCAGCAAGTACTTTAACTCACTGAGCCACCTTCCTGACCTGACTTTGCTTGAGCTTCTGATTGTCCCACCTCCACCTCTCAAGGCTGGGATTACAGGTATGTACCACCATGCATAGTACATAGCACATGTGCATAATGTCTGTTAATATAGTGTTGGGGATTGAACACCAGGCTTTGGACATGCGAGGCAATCACATAACCATCTAACTGGTCATCAGATCACAACAAAAGAGAACAGAACTCCAAAAGTGCAACAGGGTTTAAAAAAAACGATGCTAGAGATAAACCCAGGGCCATGTTCATGATAAGCATGATAACCATTGAGGTACATCTCCGACCTTGAAACAGAATTTAAATTTAGTGTTTAATAAGTAGTAGTCATTGTATGTAATTAAGTACATAGTTTTATTTAGCCTTCACAATAACAGAAAACTCTGAGTGTTACAAAGATTTTATATATGATATATTGAGTATATAATTGAAAAAATAATTTGTGGGAAATCATATACAGACTTATTTTATGATGAAGTTTTTCTGTATTGCTGAGATTGAGCTCAAACATTTTGTCTCAACTATGAAGTAGCTGGGAGTATCAGCACCTGTCATTGGGCCTAACCAAATTTAAAAATTGAATGGAAAGCTGTATCCTCTTACTAGTTTCCTCACATAGATCAAGGGTTTTCTTTGTGGATGTGCCCTTTCTTTTTTAGCATAATACATACCCATGGGGCATTATCAACTAAGTATCCTAATAGTATTCTTTCTTATTATAGGAGAGAACATGAGTAACTTTTGTGTATTATACTGTAAAATACAAACTCTTCCTGTAGGCATTTGTTTTGAGATGAATCTTCTGACTTTTGACTCTGACTATTGGCATGCACCACTGTCCTGAGGTCCTCTGAGTCACTTTGAATATTGGCTTGTACCGCTGTCCCTGCTTCTGAGTACTTTTATTTTCTCTTTTCTATTCTATTTTTAAAAGGTTGTTTTTATTTGTGTGTATGTCTATAGGAACCAGAAGAGGGTGTTGGATCCTCTGGAGTGGGAATTGTAACTGCAGTTGTAAGCCACCTGCTGTGGGTCCTAGGAGCGCAGTAACTGTAACACATAGGCAGGGACCCAGCAGGATGGCTCAGCCAGTGGAAGGTAACTGCTGCCAGGTCTTATGCCCTAGGCCTGACGCATATACTAGGAGAGAACCTACTTCTGTGAGTTGTCTTCTGACTTCTATATCATACACACACACGATAATTTTTTTTAAAAGTTAGTCTTTTGAGTCTTTTTGAACTTTTCATAAAGAAGTCTTTACTTAGAACTCATCAGTTTACCTAGTTAGAGTAACAAGTTGACAGGGGATGGGGATGGGAACAAGAAACTGGCTCTTATTAAGCACCTGTTCATTTGGTAAGAGCAGAAGGTGGGGCACTAAGAAAGTGTTTACTTAGAAGACCGCACCAGTGCAGGGAGTCAAGCAGGAGCTGCAGACCTTTCTTTCTGCAGAGGGGTCAGGTTGAGGTTTTAAGAGGATTCCTACTGAATTATTATTCTGATTTGCATCTTACATTTGAAACTGCTGAGATGTTGTCAGGAGCCCAGTAACCCCAAAGTCAAGTAGATAATAATCAACTAGGATTTGTACCTAGATCTGCATAGGTTCATAATCCGTGTAAGGTTTTACATACTACAGAGGTGCTGGATGCCATTTAGGTCACCTGCTTTATTCAGTCATTAAATAATCTTGAGTGTTTAAAAGGTGGCTTACACTTGACCTGTATCCTTGATTCCCTATTATTTTATTCCTTAGATCTTGTCTTGAAGTCTGATTTGTTTTTTGTTTTTGTTTTTTGTCTTTTTAAAGCAAGGGTATATTGTGGGGTAAAAGTTAAACATAATTATTTTTAAAAATAATGGTCAGGTGATGGTGGTGTTTGTACCACCACCAGGCAGGCAGATCTTTGACCTTGAGGCCAGCCTGGTCTACAAAGCAAGTTCCAGGTTAGCCAGAGCTGCACAGAAAAATCCTGTCTTGACCTTCCACCCCCCAACCTCCCCAATTATGTTGGACATGGTGTATGGGGGACTATAGCTTAAAGACCTTGTAAGGGAGCTGGGTATGGAAACCATTGGAGTAAAAGAAGAAACATTTTCCCATTGAAATTCCTTGGTGGTTTGGGTCCTAATCAGCTTCCTCTATCTGTTTTCATCTTGGTTTATCTCCTAAGCATGGTTAATGTAGGCTTTAAGAGAGCTATGGCTATAGACGTGTACATATCCGTTCTTGTATGCTGCCATCCTCATCTGGCACACGCTAGCCATTTTCAATAGTTAGAGCCCAATCTGTAGTTTTAGTTTGCATTATAATTTTCTAGAACATTTAAAAAAGTAAATCATTCTTGTTTTATTAACCTTGAGTTGAGATTCAGAAATAATCTATTTTTTTACAAAATAGATTTTCTATTTAAAACTTCTATTTTATATTTTGTCACTTTATGTGCATGAGTATTTTATTATTTTATGTGTATGAGTATTTTGTTACTTTATGTATATGAGTATTTTGCCTGCATGGATATATGTATAATGTATGCATGCCCGGTACCCAGGGAAGCCAGAAGTCAGACCCGTTGGAACTGGAGTCACAGACAGTTGTGAGCTGCCATGTGTGTATTGGGAATTGAACCTGGTTCTTGTAAGAGCAACACGTGTTTTTAACCTGTGAGTCAACTTTACATCCCTTAAGACTTTTTTTTTCAAATTTATTAATTTTATGCATATGAATGTTTTGCCTGCCTGTGTGTGTGGACACCATGCTTGTGCCTGATGCCTGTGAAGGTCAGAAGAGGCTATCAGATGCCCTGGAGTTGGAGTTAAAGATGATTGTGAGTTACCATGTACGTGCTGGGATTCAATCCCAAGTCCTCTGTAAGGGCAACAGGGGCTCTAAATCACCAAAACATATCTACGGCTCCCAGACTTTCTATTTGGAAAAGAGTGTTGTTTATGTGATTATTGGGGGTGCATAAGTGCCACAGTGCATGTGTGGAGGTCAGAGGACAGTTTGGTGGCTTCGAATCGTCAGCTGTAGTATCAATTAGGCCTGCTTAGCTATGCTTCTACTGCGGGACCATCTCTCTGGCTCTGGCGTTTTATTATTTCTCTTGAGGACTGCAACTATCAGAGGTTTCTGGTCATGAGATAACTGGTGTTGCTACCTTGAGTTTTAATTCCAATAAAAAACAATAAACTTAGTTATTGCATTAAGTCAGGGGTTTCTAAAGGCGTTAATAGAGATTTTGGAGAGGCTGAGAGACTGAAAGTTGTTCAGTTCGTGAAGCTGGATGTCTGAGCAGTGCCAGTCTGCACTGGAGTCCCAAAGAACTCCTGGAGAGCAGCTGGTCTGCAGCCGCTCATGCTGGAATCTGGAAGAAGGAAGTTGTAATACTGGTGAAGAGATGCCTCAGCAACAGGGGGAATGAACTTGCCAGCAAGAGTGAGGGCAAGCAGGCAAAAAACAAAAGCTTCCTCCTTTAATGTCATTTGATTGGGCTGCCACTAGAAGGTGTGGCCGGCCCTGGCTTAGGGTGGGGCTTCCTACCTCAAATGATCTGATCAAGAAAGTTCCTTACAGGGGTTGGGGATTTGGCTCAGTGGTAGAGCGCTTGCCTAGGGAAGCGCCAAGGTCCTGGGTTGATCCCCAGCCCCAAAAAAAAAAAAAAAAAAAAAAAAAAAAGTTCCTTACAGACATGCAATAAACTTGGGTTTTAGTTGACTCCAGTGACAACTGTGATTAGCTATCACAAATTTATTCCTTATCAACTTGATACACAATCATTTTTCCTTATGCCATACTATTTTTCCAAATGAAAACAATAACCAGGTCATAATTCTTCTTAACATGAAATACCTATCTTATGTATAATCACAAACTCACATGTATTTTAGAATAGATGGCAATGTACCTTGAGGAATGCTTAGTTTTTTAGTGTCTCATAAGAAACACAGCAACCACTATAATTGATGTTACATTAATGATAAATAGGAAAAGAAACACAAACATCTGCTTAATGTATATATATGTGTGTGTGTGTGTATATACATGTACAAAACAGAGCAGAAACATAATGTCAATCATGTCTACAACTGGTCACATGACCCTAGCTGATACTTACAACTACCTTCCAGTCCCAGAAAGTTAGAGTGCATTGCCATGAAGGCGGGGAGCATGGCAGCAGGCAGACATGGCAACTGGAACTGGAAGCTCCAAGTTAAGGGCACCACAAACATGAAGCAGAGAGTGCAAACCAGAAATGGCATGTGAGTTTTGAAACCTCAAAGCCTGCCCCATTGATGTACTTCTTCAGCAAGGTCACATCTCCTAAGCTGTACAAAAGGGTCATCAACTAAGAACAGGAATGCAGATGCCTAAGACTTTGAGGTAGGGTTGGGGGTCTCGATCAGACCACCACAGTCCACTACATGGTTTAGTCCAGTTTCAGAAGTTCGAGTAGCCTTTCACACTCTCAAGACTGCTTTCAAGTTTAAAGTCCAACGTCCACATTTCTTTTGAGACTTGTAGGCGATCTCTTAACTGTAAACTGAAAAGCAAATCAGATACTTCCAACATAGAGTGGCACGGAATATGCATTGCTGTCTGAGAAGGAAGAATAAAAACACTGTCAAAAACTGCTGGGCCACAGCAAGACAAAACCCAGTAGGGCAAACCCCAGATACTTGTAGCTTCATGTCTGCTTTTGAAGAATTTAGCTGGCTCCATTCCTCCAGCTTTGCTGCTCACCCCTCTCTCATGCTGCTTCCGCTCCCTGTATGCAGCTCTCCTTGGTAGATGTCTCATGGCACTGACCTCTCCAATATCTTGGAGTCGCTCATGCAACCCAAGCTTTGCTTCCACAACTTGACTCAGTGGCCTTTCAGGGACTCTTCATTTCTGCCTTCTATGGCTCTCTGAAACTATGGAGGAGGGTTCCATGACTCCTTTGTTCACGTGACATTTAGAACTCTAAAGCCAGTACCACCTGGATGACACTGGCAGGTTCAGCTGCAGTTTGGGATAGACACTGGCCCTCTTGAATCATATTTGCAGTGGCTTTTTATTGTTTCTTTTAAGCAGTACAGAATTCATCAGGCCTTTTCTTGAGTTTAACTGGATGAGGTCTTGCCCTAAGGGTAACCTTTCCTTTATCTCAGTGCAGATCAGGCCTTCCCTTAATATCCTTGTCACTTTGCCACACTTAGCTGCAATATGTTCCTGGTGTTTTCTCCTCTTCAAACTGTCCATGTTGCATTTCTTCCTGCTCCAGTTGGTGTTTTTCATTGTAAACCTGCCTCAGAGTAATTATAAACAACCATGTAACAGAGTCAGTGTTAGGCTGTCTTGAAATCTCTGCCAAAGAGACAGTCAATTACTTCAAAATTTAGCCCCAGGCAAGTTCTTAGGATACCACAGAAAGCAGCCTCATTCTTTGTCAGAACAGCACAAGAATGGCCTGTAGCAGGTGCTCCTATTGTTGCCCTCCGGAACTTCTAGAGTTGGCCTTCACAGTTTCTGTAGTTCTTAGCACTACTGCCTTCCAAGCTCAGGCACTAGGATGGTCTATTAAGTACCACTTGCAGTGTACAAACACTTTCCTAGTCCAAAGTCTTCCACATTTCATTTTTGTTTTTTAAAGATTTCTTTATTTTATTACTATCAGCACATTGTAACTGTCTTCAGACACACCAGAAGAGGGCATCAGATTTCATTACAGATGGTCGTGAGCCACCATGTGGTTGCTGGGATTTGAACTCAGGACCTCTGGAAGAGCAGCCGGTGCACTTAACCTCTGAGCCATCTCTCCAGCCTTAAAAATTTGTTTTTTTAATTTAGGTGTTCTTCAAGTTGTGATTGAAAAACCATAGTCCATACATATGAACTTTAGTGCTTCTTTGTATATGTGTACATATTAATCCCTTACATGTGCTTATAATTAATATAATTAACAGTGTTCTGATCATATTCTGTACTTGAGGTTTCTTGAGCTATAATTAGTAAAATTAAAAAAATAGCAGTTGCTAAATTCTGAAGGTTTACTCTCTTTGTAAATATCATGATACACAAACATATAATTATGTGGCACCACTTGTTTTAAGTATTCATGAGTCTTTGTGGACGGGTGTCATTAATCTCACAAAGGGTTGGGGGGGATCTTGATTTCTCTTTTATATTCCAACTAATATCTTTTGTTTTCTAACTTATATTCAAAACCTGTAGGACCATGTTTAACATGTACTCACATGGAGGCTGGAGGTTGAGGGGTCGGTTTTCCACCTTGTGAATTCTGGGAATTGAGCTCAGGTCATCAGGCATGGTTGCAAGCACCCTTACCTAGTGTGAGCCATTGTGAGTTTTCTGACCCATGATTGGGGCAACAAAGCCTGTGGAACAGAAAACCTGGGGAGAAGTGTGTTAGGGCTAAGGACTGAGAGTGGCAGCAGAGTAGGGGTGGTTTTTTTCTATTCTAGTTGATTTGCATTAATGATACAAGCCGGGGAGGAAGTGAGAGATGGGAAACATGTCATTAGTTCTATCTAGGGAACCCCAATTTCTGGAACAAATGAGAGGGACTATAATTGTCTGATTGATTAAGTCTGAGGATAAGGAAGAGGATAAGATGGGTGGGGAACGATTTCTAGGGGTAAGAGTATATAAGGGTATATGCACACTCTCTCTCTCTCTCTCTCTCTCTCTCTCTCTCTCTCTGTCTCTCACTCACTCACTCACTCACTCACTCACTCACTCACTCACTGCTGGAGAAGTTCTTTTTAAGGATTGTTCTGAGAAAGAGAACAGAACATCTGTATGTTATATGGACTCTTGTTTATATTTTGAGACTCCGTCCCTAACGTAGCCTTGGCAGTCCTGAAATTTGCAATGTAGACCAGGCTGGCTTAGAAATTCAGGTATCTGCTTGCCTCTGCCTCTGGAGGGCTAGGATCAGAGACGTGTGCCACCTTGCCTGGCCATGTCATATAGGCTTTTAAAGAGTACTCTGACCAGTCTTCTCTGACGTGAAAACACACAATTAGACAGTGTTCTCTGTTGTAGTCTGTTAAAGATGTCCAGTGTTGATCTTACTGAAGTACTAATACTTTTCTTTCTATCTAGTTCCATGGTGGAGCAAACCAGAACTGATCATCAGATGTATCAAAATTTCTATCTGTGAGCATCAACAAGCACTTCATGCACATTTCTGCCTTGGTTTGCATGAATTTATTTTCCTTTAATGTAGCTTAAAACTAGGAATGGAATTCCTGAGGTTTTGAGAGGAAGAGTGTTGGCAAACTGAATTTTGAAACTAAAGGCAAATTAAGATACTAATCAAAACAAAGAGATACAGTTCTTTTTAGAAAAGGATCTTAAACCTGCTGACATTTGCAAAACTTGTATCTTATATTTATATAAGCTTTAGATAGGAATTGCTCATTTCTTTAAGTTGTTGACTTAAAAGTTTAATGGCTACATGTGTGTACTTTAAAAGTTGGATGTAACATCCCTGGGGGTGCTGGGGCTCAGCCTTTTCAGACATTTGGGTACCAGTCTTTTTGGCCCTAGTCTGCCTTACAGCACTAAGGTAATTAAAGTGGCTTGCAGAAGTCAAGAATTCAGTAAACTTCCATTAAACATCACATGCATTTAAAGTACCACTTAAATAATCCTTAAACTTGTTCAAATACATTGCCACCATCTCAATTAGAAACTTAGCCAAGCATTGCTAAAGTAACAAGTCATAAACCTCGTGTGATGGCCCTATTGCATAGCTAGGGTCCTGTTAATTTTTTTTCAAATATTTATTTATTATGTATACATCATAAAGCTTTCTGTCTGCATGTGTGCCTGCAGGCCAGAAGATGACCCCAGATCTCATTGTAGATGGTTGTGAGCCACCATGTGGTTGCTGGGAATTGAACTCAGGACCTCTGGAAGAGCAGTCAGTGCTCTTAACTGCTGAGCCATCTCTCCAGCCCTAGGGTCCTGTTAATTAAACAATGATTTGTCTCTCAGATTTATCTAATTTTGTTTCATTTAAATCCTGTTAGTGTGTGTTTGTGGCCCCAGCAATTTGTATGAATTTTGCCCAATTCATGGGCTTTTTTGCCTCCTGGGTTAAACATGTTTGTGTGTTTTGTTTTACTCTCAGACAGCTCTTAACATTTAAACATTTCTTAGGGCACAAAGTAAGTTTTCTTAATTTGTTGGTCATTTTCATACTGTGGTGGATGTTCCTATTGTGATAAGCAGACACTGAAGAACTCTCTCTATGTAAGTTAAGCATACAAAAGTCCAAGTAGGTAAGAACTCTGCATTCAAGTTCCTTGAACTTTTAACATGATACAGAAAATAAATCAGTTTCAATGCCATGAGTGATTTATAGTTTTAAATTATCTTTGAGAAGTCCAGAGTTCTGTTTCTGACAGAAATCTTACTTTGAAGCATACAAACTGACTTTTTAGCTTACTGCTCTTAGTCTTTCTGTGCTTTTTCTTCTTCTCCCTAACAGTCTTTCTGTCAAACACAATGCATCTTTTATGTCCCCTCAGAGAAGGGTTATAATACGAAGTTCACTTAGCTAATATCTTAGAGAACTGGAATTATTGTTTGTTGAGACAGATAACCCAGGCTGGCTTGAACTTGATACGTAATAGCTGTGGACACCCTTGAACTTCTGATCACCATGCTTAGTCTATATAGTTCTGGGATTCAAACTCAAGCCTCTAGCATTCTAGGCAGACAGTCTGCCAACTGAGCTAAACCCACTTCTTAGCATTTTTGATTTTGAACTAGATCTTCTTACCTTAATCACTATTTTGACATTTGAAAAATATATTTGGGAGAGGAGGGGAGAGAAGGAGGGAGACAGAGACACACATACAGAAACACAGAGACAGACAGACTCTGTCCTACACATTGTAGGATTTCGAGTAGAACTCTTGGCTACGTCAGGCTTGTGATGAGGGCAGAGGTACCCTTAGGATCTTTGAGTCCCCTAGATAGCATTTAAAAAAATTCAAAGATCAAATATTTTAGAGCCAATTCAGCTTGGAGTTATTTATAGTTTTAACATTTTATTTATTTATTTAAAACTGTGTCTGTGTGCTTGCACGCTTGCCTGAGGAGACCAGAGGTGTCAGGTCCTTTGGAGATGGAATTTGACTTGCTTGATGTGTGCTGAGAATTGAACTCTTGAGCCTCTGGAAAAACAATATGTGTGCTTAACTGCTGAGCCATCTCTCCAGCCTCTACGCGCATTTTTGACAGTCAACAAACTGGGATCAAACAAAGATTGAGTGTAGGATTGTAAATGATTAACAGCACCATTATTTATCGATCTCCAACATGAACCAGCCCTTTTATTACATGAGATATGTATAGCACCTTTATGAGGTATGTGTTGTTACAAATGCCTCGCTGAAGTGTCTAGTGGTTAGGTAACTCCAGTAAGGCCCAAGCTGGTCAATAATGGAGCTACTGTTTGAACAGTTTGATTCTAGATATCACAGAAATGTCACAGAAATATTAGCTGGATTGGGTCTAAACTATAGAAGCTCTTGAGAAGTTTGCAGAGTGGGCAGTGGTAATGGTTCTAAGTTCTGTCCCTCTGCCATGTGGGCTCTGGTAATGGAACTCAGACCTCAGCTCACCAGGCCCACGTTGCTGCAGGCACCTTTACACAGCTGTGTTGCCAGCCCCTTGGCTGACTTTTGATGGGAGGCTGCCAGTGGGCTGAGGGTGGGTGTGAGGACTCAAACAGCATGAGTTTATTAATTTAGAGGATTTGATATGTGAGTACTCTTTCCTTTGAAAGCACAAGAGTTTACTTTAGGATTTGGAGTCATCAGAGATTCTAGGAGACATGGAAGGAAAAGTCATCTCCATACTACTAGCCCTTAAACCACTCTTTTAGTTAAGTTCATTTTGTTAAATAGTAAGAATAGGAATAGGTGTCAGAATGGCTTAGTAAAGATGTTTGCTGCCAAGTCTAGTGACTTAAGATCAGTCCCTTGAGCCCACATGGCAGGAGAGAGCCCACTATCTCAAGCTTTTGGATTTCCACATGCACGCACACACACACACACATGCACATGTGTGTGTACATACAGAGGGAGAAGAGAGAGGGGGGAGAGAGAGAGAGAGAGAGAGAGAGAGAGAGAGAGGGAGGGAGAGAGACAGACAGACAGACAGACAGACAGACAGGGAGGAGGGGTGGGGGAAAGGAGGAGAGAGAATATGAGAATAAGGAAAAGGCTAAAGGCAGATCTGGCAGTACATGCCTTTAAATCTCAGCAGAGGCAACTGGATTTCTGTGTTCAAGGCCAGCCTGATCTACATAGTGAGTTCTAGGACATCCAGGACTATATATAAGAGACCTTGTCTTTTAAAAGAAAGTTACCCTATTTTGTAAAAATATCAAGAAGAACAGCAACAGAACAAGGTACCATAAGTGGAAAACTAATAAACTTACTTTAATAGTTGGTAGTGTCAAAATTAAAGAGAAAATAGCAAAATAATGGTATTTTAGCTGGGTATTATTACCTGAAAGTTCTTCTCAGCCTAAGGCAGGGAGAGAGGTGAGAGGGAGGGAGGAAGAGATGGAGGGATTGAGGGAGAAAGAGAGTGTGCTCGTGCTGTTTACTCTGTTTGGCAGATACTGAGATAGATGGCATTATCCCCACTCCTGTCTCAGCCTCCTAAATGGTAGACTTGCATCTATGCACCACCATTCCTGGTCCTCCAAAGCACCTTACAGAACTGTACTCGTGATGATGGGAAATTACTGAGTGACTACATAATGAAATGGAATGAATTATGTGGGCATTTTGGTATGTTAGATTGCTACCTAAGAGCTCTGTGGACATACCGTTTGTGATGCCATGGTGGTCTGATAGGCAGGACGGCTACATTTAGTGGTAGACAGTTTAGGCATAATGTTTTGGAAAGTAGAATTTCATGTAACTTTCTCAGATTTTCCAGTGGTGGGAAAATAGCATTTATTATGTAGCTAACTTTCGAATGTTAGTTCCTTAAAATAAAGTATATAAATGATAGGCATTAATCTGTTTGACCATAAGATAAATTGCTGAATACACACCAGGACCATTCTCCATACTAGAGACATGTTTCGATCCATTGTACCAGTGAAGTGTGTCTAGTAGGTCTTGATCTGTCCTTTTAAATGTACAGGTGGTTTTAGTTACATCTAAATAAGAACACCACTTAAAAAGACTTGTAGTGGACATAAAAGTTCTGTTAGACGTGGAGCTGCGCTTCTGCCAGAGACTCAACACTTTGAAGACAGATAGCAGCATCCCAGTTCCAATTTGAGATTGGTACAAAAATATCCTAGGGCTGAGAATAGGCATACTAAAGGGTACCAACAAAAACCGTTTATTTATAATGGAAAGAAAATCTTCATTGTGTTTGCACAGAAAAAAAATGCTGTAAACTCATTGCACACTGAGCACAGTAGATAGACCCTTGTTTTATGATTATCCTAGCTGATTAATTCTTACTGTAGATTCCAAGGCTGCTTCTGCACTTGACTCCAGCATCCTCCATCTTTGGTTAATTTGAGCTTCTCTCTTCCAGTTACCTTCTGGTTTGAGAAGTGTCTCTTAAAGTTTTCCTTATTTTTATATTTTCTTTAGTGTTTTTATATGAACATAAAATTCCCCTTAGTACTTTAAGAAATTATAAGACAATAAAGTTGTCTTCAGATGTCTTTTATTTCATCTCAACACTGTTTGAATTGGCTGGTAAGACATACTTATTTTTCGTAATTTTCTCTTCATGGAGAAGTTACTTTTAGTATTAACACGTCTGGAAATTATTTCAAAACTTAACTTATTGTCGTACTTGTAGTAAGAGTTCCAGAAGTCTTGAAGGCTCTTCTTTCTGTAACCCCAGAGGCTATTTGCTTTTGTCATTTTAATTGGTTCCTGAAACATTGAATTGGTGTGATCTCAGATCCTCCATAAAATTATAATCAATTTTTTATAGTGTCTCCAGTCTGTTAAAGATTTTAAAATAGTGCTGCACATAAAATTATGCTGATAAATTTGGGAAGAACTGATACATGCGCTTTAGTGGAAAATATTAAATACTATTAATAACATAAACATATTTATGTCAAATAGAAGGCTGTTAAATAACTGTTAGTACTGTAACCAGCTTTTAGGGTAAAGCTTGGTGGCAGCACCAAGAGTTGTGATCTAGTGCATAAAATTTTATAATGAGCAGGTGTTGGTATAGCCTCTTTTTACAGTTACATTTAGCATGTATTATTACATTGCTCATTTTAATAATTTCATATATAATAGCCTGTCATATATGTGTGGATTTCACAGAGTTAAAATGATAAAGAGGGTTGGAGAGATGGCTCAGAGATTAAGAACACTGGCTGCTCTTCCAGAGGTCCTGAGTTCAATTCCCAGCAACCACATGGTGGCTCACAATCATCTATAAAGGGATCTGATGCCCTCTTCTGGCATGCAGACAGCACTCCTACATTTAAAAAAAATACATAAATAGATACATTTTTTTCAAAAGTTAAAAAGAGTGATAGAGGCCTGATGATCTCTGAGGCACCTCAGCGAATGTTATTGATGATTTTATGAATGTGGGCAGTGAACACTTCCAAATATTTGATTGTTTCATATATTTTTATAACTTTTTGTGAGATTATAAAATAGTTACCTAATTTCCCTCTTCACTTTCTTCTCTCCAAGTCCTTCCATGTAACTCCCTTGCACTCTTTCAAATTCATGGCTTTGTTTTCTTTAATTATTTGAGTGTGTGTGTGTGTGTGTGTGTGTGTGTGTGTGTGTGTGTGTGTGTGTGTTCTTAAATATATTAACTATAACCTTAGTATACTGTTTCTTGTATGTATTTGTTTTCAGGACTGACCACTTGGTGTTGGGTAACCAATGAGTGCTGATTGTTCTTACTACCAAATATAATTGTTCTGATAATGAAATTTTAGATATTTGTCTAGCACATAGTCAGGATGGTGAACCCTGAAACTCACAGTCCACATTACATGACTGCTCAGCAGTGAGTAAGAGGATGGATTTAGATAGAGGTCAGGTTCCTGTATGTGATTCCTCCTGTTTCTACCACTTAATTAGCTGTGTGACAGGGGTAAGAGATCCTCTGAGCCTTCATATTTTCCTCTGTCAGATATATTGTGTACCTATGCCATAAAGATTAAATGAATCCTTTGCAGAATGCCTCAGACAGTCGCCGGCACGATAAGTCCTGTGGAAGTGTTAGTTAACTAAATGCCTTGAGGTTAGCATCTGTAGAGCAGTGCACATCCTTCCCCTGGGTTGTTACTGCAGTCACAGGAAGACCTGTGTGGGAGCTCCCCCAGTGCTCAGCTGTGGAATCAGTATGGCCACCACCCCATTCCACCCATTCCACTCTGTATTTCTGCCTAAGCAGTGCTGTGGTTTTTGCATTGCATTGCACTGCCGCCGCCACCACCACCACCACCACCACCACCACTAAAGATCACAAAGTTTGAGGACTTTCCAACATGTGACCTTGGAGGCTAAGTGTAGTTATTTGAATGGTCTGGGAGGAAGATCACTCCGATAAATGGTGAAGTGCAGAGTTTGGACTGAGCTCTGTTCCTCTACTGCAGGTACTTTGTTTTTGTATCATGTCACATCTGCTTCAGAAGGCCGAAGGGCATGCTTGTGGCTCATTTCAAACTCTTTACCCCTCCTGCAGCAGGCACAAATAATCACGAATGAAACATCGCCAGGTGGGGAAATGACTCAGCTTGTTAAGTGCTTACTGTGCACATGTGAGGGGCTGAATTCAGTTTCCCAGCACCCACAGGAACTTGAAGTGGTGGTGTGCACCTGGAATCCTAGTATTGGGGAGACAGAGACAAATGGATTCTTGGAGCTTGCTGACTGCTTGCTGAATTGGTGACTTACAGGATTATTGAGAAACCCTGTCTCAAAAAAATAACCAGCTAGTGCTGGTTGTATGGCAGAGCAGGTAAATCGGAGACTACAAAAACAAGATGACTTGAGTTTGGTTCCTGGAACCCATGGAGGAGGGAGGCAACCTAGTCATAAGTTGTCACCTGACTGGCACACATTTGCTGTAGTACATACATATGCACACGTACACACATGTAACTACACAAATAATAACTAATAAGGTAGAAAGTGATAGAGGAAGATATTTCACGCTAACCTCTGTTCTCAACATGTGTGTGCACGGTGCATGAACTAACATATATTTGCACACGTCTTCTTGATTTGAGATGGATGTGTTGCAGCATAGTTATTTTTAAATAAATGGTTTGTTTTGTTTTGGAACGGTTTCCTGTAGCGTAGGCTGTCCCTGTGCTAGCAGTATAGATAAGGCTAGATTTTAAAAAATATTATGCTGGTGTTTCTGGTAGAGACTGGGGTTGCTAATAAAGCAAGACCATGTGTTGGCAGTCCGTGCTTCTGAAGGGCTGTCACCGCATGAGGACCATACAAGTCTCTCATACAAGTTTGTTGCAGTGACTGACCTTTTTGTGAGCCTGTCACTGTGGAAAGGGGATTACAATACTTGTATGCTCTTGTTCACTTTCAAATAATGGAATTAGGTCAATTAACAATACTGTGAATCTTTATTGAAGTACATGCTATTACTGTTTAGTTAAACACTTTTAAAAGTATGGATTTATTTATTTATTTACTCACTCGATTTACATCCCAATATCAGCCCTCCCCGAGTACCTCACTCAGATCCTCCCTTCATTTCTCCCTCCCCTTCTCTGAGAAGGGGGAGCCCCCTCTGGGTATCACCCTCAGCCCCAGACCTAGCTCCCTGATGATTTTATTTTTATGTATTTCCCTTTTAATTTTTGATTTTTTTTTTTTTGCATTCATGTTCTTCCCAGTATTTTTCACTGTGAAAAAATCATAGAGCAAAAGCAAAAGGTAGAGAGCTGACTTGACTTTTATTCTCATCTCTGCGTTTACGGTAAATTTGGGGCTGAGTATGGTCTCTGTCTGTTTTACACTCTTTATAATCGGGATTCCCCCTTAAGTGTATGTCTGTAGTTTAGGTCTCAGTTGTTTTCCTGTTTTGTAATGCTTGCGGGTTATTTTTATGTCCTAGACTTGGCAGCTCTACCAGGCACTTGTTTATTACTTTTGAAACAGGGTCTTGCTGTGTATGCCTGGCTGGCCTTGCTCTCCCTGTATAGGCCACGCTGGCCTTGAACTTGGAGCAGTCCTCAAGACACTAGTGCTAGAATTATAGGTAGGTGCCACTCCTGCCTCAAGTCACTGTGTTGGATTTATGCTACCATTGTCTCTGCTGGACCTCCTTCCTCCTCCCTCTTTCCCCCCCTCCTCTTCCTCTTCCTCCCCCTCTTCCTCCTTCCCCTCATTTTCCTCCCTTCTTCCCTTCCTCCTCTTCCTTCCTCCTTCCTTATTCTTTCCTTCTTCCTCCTTCTTTCTTCCTTCTTCCTCCTTCCTTTTTCCTCTTTCCTCCTTCCTCCTCTTCCTTCCTTCTTCTTCTTTCCTTCTTCCTCCTTCTTTCTCCCTTCTTCCTCCTTCCTTTTTCCTCTTTCCTCCTTCCTCCTCCCTCCTTCCTTCCTCCTCTTTCTACCTCTTTTCTCTTCCTTCCTTCCTTCCTTCCTTCCTTCCTTCCTTCCTTCCTTCCTCCTCTTTCTACCTCCTTTCTCTTCCTTCTTCCTTCCTCCTTCCTCTTCTTACTCCCCCCCTCCTTCTCTTTCTCTCACCCCTCCCCTTTCCTTTTTTTTCTTCCTTCTTCCTCTGGTTCTGGTCTGGAAATAGAACCTATAACCTTGCTGTATTAGACAGTGCTCCAGGCTGACCTGCACACTCAGCTCACCACACAGTTCCTGTCCTTCTATACTGCTAAGCTTGAAGATATTTGGGTGTAGATTCCTTTCTCCTGCCTTTCTCCCACATGTTCCTACGGGATGGGCATTTGGTGCTGGACACTTTGAGTTTTCTTTTCTTTTTTAAATTTTTTTTTAATTTAATTTATTTAATGTATGTGAGTACACTGTAGCTGTCTTCAGCCACACCAGAAGGGAGAATCAGATCCCATTACAGATGGTTGTGAACACCATGTGGTTGCTGGGAATTGAACTCAGGACCTTGGGAAGAGCAGTCAGTGCTTTTTTTTTTTTTTTTTTTTTTTTTTTTTGGTTCTTTTTTTTTGGAGCTGGGGACCAACCCAGGGCCTTGCGCTTCCTAGGCAAGCGCTCTACCACTGAGCTAAATCCCCAACCCTTTAGTCAGTGCTCTTAACCACTGAGCCATCTCTCCAGCCCGGGATTTTCTTTGCTTGCTATTCTCTGACAGTGTTTCTTGTCACAATAAACATGATATAAAATATTACCGATGTCCTTAACGTGTGTAATAATTGCTTGATGATTTTTGCACCATTGTTGTGCAGTTGGCAAGTGAAGTCTGTCATGGATCACTGTCCTTGGTTAATGCTGCTGTCAAAGTCAACCTAGGCACACAGCTTCTATTGCTATATGAAAAGAGCTTTGTTAACTGGAAAAAATTAAATAAATTCTGATGTAGTTTGTGGTTTTAATCTTGTGCTTTGAGGTGCTTTCTTTTTTTGGAATCAGGTTCTTGGTTTAGACTGTAGAAGTATGCTAATTAGATTATATTCAGTTGGTGAATTTGTACCCACAAAAATGTGACTTTTAAAAGTTGCAAGTTGCTATAGTTCATGCAGATAAGATTATTTCCTGTTTTCTTTTTCATATTTAGTATTTGTATATTTTCCACGAGGAATCCTTCAGTTGTGTCATGTGGCATTCACATTTAAATAAAGCCTTAACAACACAAAATGTCAAAAATGTTTCTTTGACCGAGTTACCCATAATTTCTCAGGTAATTGTCCCACTTTAAGAGTGTGGGGGGAAAAAAAAAAAAGAGGTGGGGTGGAGGTGGGGGGGGAGGGACAGGCAGACAGTGTTCTCCTGCCACTTTGTAGGGTCCTGAGATGTGGTCAGGTTGTCAGGCCTGCATCAAGTGTCTTTACCTTTCCTCCCACAGCCTTCCTTTTATTTTCGTAAGGTGAAGTTTCAGGAAAAGTGCTAAGGTCGGTCATGCTTGACAAAGGCCTGCCATCCCCTTCTTTAGGTCCTTTAGGAATATATGTGTTTTTGACTTACTGTGACCCTCAACTGGCTTGGAACTGGCTATGTAGAGTAGGCTGGCCTCAAACTCAGAGATCCTTCGGCCTTTGCCTTCCAAGCTCTGGGATTAAAAGTGTGTGCTACCATGCTCTCTTTAGAAGAACGTTTAAAGAAATTTATAGGTATGCCAAACAGAAACTCACCGCCACATTAGCTGTGAAATGAAGACGGACAAGTAGACTGGCCTTTGCCATTGCTTCCCATCTTATTTGCAGGGGTTTGATATCCCTGACCCACCTTAGCACCATTCCCTTCTGAGTTTCCTGCACATCTAAGATGGTGTGACTGTGCTAACACAGACTGTTCTTCCGCCACAACAGTCGTCATAGAGAGACCTGGCCTTTCTATGGGGAATGACTTTGGAAAAGACTTGCTGAACCTTCCATAAAAGTCTTTTTTGTTGTTGTGCTTGTTCATTTGTTTTAAGATTCTGTTGAGGCACTTGGGAGATGGCAGTCCAGTGGTTAAAGTGTTTACCACTGAGTATAGGGACCGAGTGTAGGTTCCAGCTTCCATGTAGTTAAGGGGTAGGTGTGGTGAGCTGGGGCAGGATCCACTGAAAGCTGCCTAGCAGACTGGCTATGTCCGTGAGTTCAGGTTTGAGTGACCCTGCTCCAATGAGTTAAGATGGAGAACAGTTAAGGAAGACTTCCAGGCCTCCACACATCCAAATGCACCCCACACATACACATAGAAATGTGAATGCATACCACATATACACATGGTAGAAAAGAAAGATATGGTTACAGTTTCCCTTTCAGACATTTTTGAATACCTGAGGCTAAACTAATTCTGTCTTCTGGGTCTAGCTCCCTGAGAACATTTATTTCGCCTTTATTTTTTTTTGATGTTACAATCTATGCTGGATGTCTACATTATATAATTAATTGGACTGTATTCTAAAGATTTGGATAACACTGCTACATTGTGATATAATTTTTAGCTTATGACATTAAATATTTGCTAAATGAATGAAAATATGCAACTTTATTGATTGAACAGCCTATATTCTGGAAGCATTTTGTCATTGTGTTCATAATCACTAGTGATTATAGAAAGGTGTGCAAACCTTGCATCTAAACCATGTTGGGATCAGGGACACAGCAGGAACATAGCTTGTGTTGTTTCTCTGTGAAGCCTATCTGTGCTTCAGTTTATTTACCTCTAAAAACAATGTCTACTAAGTAGTGTTGTGATGCCGAGGTGAATACATCTAACATGCTGACTGATGCTCTACGCAGTGTCTTCTGGTTAGTTTGCTTTAGCTTTATGGGAATAAAGTCTGCTGTGGCAGTATTAGAGTCTGAGTAAAAATACAAGTGAAATGCCAAATCTTACTAGTGTTTATTTAGCAGCTTTAAGCTTTCCTGTTCTGGAATGATGTTCATTGGCAGTAGCAGATACAACGTCATAGATAGTAGTAGCTTAGATTGGGAGAAGAAATAGGCAGTATGGTACCTATCACTTTCTGACTTCACATGTGTAAGCTTTCTGTAACTCTGAGGTACTATGTCTATAAAACAGGCACAGCATTAGTAGCCAGCGAGTTTGTTCTGGAGTTAGTGAAGCAGTGTGTAAGTATTTGCTGTTCTTTCTTTACTCATCCCCTCCTCGTGGGCTTCCTCACGGCCGTGTTGCTGCCAGACTACATCAGGGACAGTGTGCTTTTACTTAGTTTGAGCAATGCTCATGGCTTTGTTTCAGCTATCTCAAAGTCCCTCCAGCCATGTAGACTACAGAGTTGTCAGCCGTACCTCCATTTATTAGCCTTGGAAAAGGGGAAATAACAGCATGTGTCTCTGGCTTGTCATTCTTTCTCTCAACGTCTTTTGGTTTTTTGTGCACACACTATGTTCTTGTGTTCCATGCACCTTTTGTTTCTGTACCGTATTTCATTGAGAACTGTTAGCTCTTCTCTTTTTTTCTCCCAAGATTTATTTATTCTATATGTGAGCACACTGTTGCTGTCTTCAGACACACCAGAAAGGGCATCAGATCTCATTACAGATGGTTGTGAGCCACCATGTGGTTGCTGGGGTTGAACTCAGGACCTCGGGAAGAGCAGTCAGTGCTCTTAACCACTGAGCCATCTCTCCAGTCATATCTCATTAAAAAAAGAGAGTTTGTAACTGTTTCCCTTGTGGTCCCTTAGTAAAAACTACTATTTTTAACAAAAAGTGATTTTTCTGATAGTGGTGACTTTTTGTATATGGTAGATAAATTATGAACAGAAAGACTTTTGTTGCCTTTAGCTTAAAGTGAAGGTTTTAAGTGACAGGTGAAATAAATGATAACCAACTCTTCCTAATTGGTCGCCAGAGAGATAGTACCTGACTCATCAGAGTGTGACTTTTACTTTTTCCTAGGTATTATGGGATAAACCTCATGGACAGTTCTTACTCTCTTTGACCATTTTTCTCTATTGATAACTCCATAGTATTTACAAATTACCACAAATCAGAAAAGTTAAAAACAGTTTGAGTTGAGTTTTGAGTTTTCTTGCCCTGGATTGGGGGGGTGGGGGGTGGAGAGGCTTGTTTGAATTTTTTTTGTTTACTTTAAATTTTTACATAATGTGGCATTCAGTTAATTGAGAGTGACTTGTTTTAGTGGTGTGACAGCTTGGGATCAGGAGGTAGGTTACTCAAATATGCTGCCTATGTCTCAAAGCCTCAACTACTTCAGTCCTCATAGCTTGAATATATATGGGTTGTGAGCTCTAAGGTTTGAGACACCAAATCTGTCAAAATCTAAGATTTTTACCTATAATTTCGGTATATTAGATATACATTTGTAATCAATATTGATTTCTAAATGTTTGATCTATATTTTAATTTAAAAAGACTAATTAAGAAAGCTTTGTTTGATTTTGTTGAGATTAGTCCTCTGTCTGCACTTTGATCCATGCAGCCAAGTAATAAACAGATTTTAGTTTTTAGACACTGGGGAAAACATCATGAAATACAGTAGAGACCTGGCGTGAGGAGTGGTGGAGAACAGAAAAAGTAAATATCAGCTATCTCTATGGGGCACTGGCTTACTGTGCATGGCTTACAGAAGGGTGAATTGTTTTGCTATATAGATGTTTTACTGAGTTATTTGTTAAGACAAATGGTTAAAGCTGTGTGTGTGTGTCTGTCTGTCTGTCTGTCTGTAATTTTACTCTATGATACCTTTTCAGTTTTGCCATTCATGGGTCATAAGCAAGAATGGCGTTTTGGTTATAGATACTTAGGTAAAAAAAACTCCTGTTGGACTTCATAGATCAGTGCTAGACATGCTGGAATAATTTGCTTCACTTTATTTGTTTGTTTGTGTCTTGGGGTTTCTATTGCTAACTTTTATAAAGGAAGACATTTAATTGGGGCTGGGTTACAGTTCAGAGGTTTAGTCCATTGTCATATGGTGGGAAGCATGGCAGTGTACAGGCAGACACAGTGCTAGAGAAGGAGCTGAGAGCTCTACATCTGAATCTATAGGCAGCAGGAAAGAACTGGTTTGAGCTTCTGAGACCTCAAAGCCCACCCTTTAGTCATGCACCCCCCCCCAACAAAGCCACTCCTCCTAATAGTGCCACTCCCTGTAGGCCTACTGGGACCGTTTTCTTTGAAACCCCCACAGTTTGTTTATTTGCTTACTTAACAGGACAAGGAGATCACAAGACAATTTTAGTCTCTCCTACCATGTGAGTTCTGGGGATTGAATTTAGGTTGTCAGGCTTGGCAGCAAAAGCCCTTACCCACCGATCCGTCTCACCTGCCTTGGAATAACTTTTGTTAGGTTTGTTTGTTTTGTTATGTTTTGTTTTGGTGTGTGTTTGTGTTCCTGATAATCCTTAGAAATGGATCATTTTCTAAATTAGAAAAACAATTGCTCATATTTTATTAAAACAAGCTTTTAAGAATTCCCAGGGTAAAACATAGGTTGAGACTTGTCAATATCTTTTCTGTGGTTATTTGTCTATTTATTTTTGTTTAAAGAAATTGAAAATAGCGTACATACTATGTGCACATGCACAAGCATGCACACACACAAACATACACTCTCTCTCTCCCTCTCCCCACCACCCTCCCTCTCTCTTCTGGCTGCTCAGGGCTAGGCAAGGTGAGAATAAATGGTGTCTCTACTCACTCTGTGCTGAATTTCTCGAGTAGTAAAAACCAATTTAAGTGTATCTTATAGTTTAAAGGGGAGAACTCAGGGTTCATATTGTTGCAAAGGTTAGCGAATTGGGTTCAGGGCAAGTAGCCAGGAACAGTTCTCAGAATCATACTGCACAAGGGTCCCTTTGAGGATGCCAGTGTCAACTATAGAGACAGGCAGACGCCACAGCCTGCTCCAGTGGCACTGCTGGCTCTGGACAATGAAATGCTGCCACCTCTGCCCCAGACTTGACCTTGCTGTAGTTGTACTGACTTTAGTATGAGAACAAGTTCTCTCTGCTTTCTCTCGTGTTCACTTGGCCCCCCTCCTATTCTACATTAGATATATGTGTGATACAATATGGGGAAAATTCTCAAAGTGGGAAGTGTTTGATCTTTTAAAATTATACAGGGAATTGCAGAGCAGACAAAGAATGACAATGGTCCATGGTGTCTGGTGCTTTGGATGCTCGCTGCTCCCTCACTGTGTGCCAGGGTCCAGGCTCAGCATTTTACAAGCACTTTTCTATGTCATCATTACACAGCAGCAAATTAACTAATCATTTTAGAGGAGAAGAGAAAGATCATATACTTGTTGATGCCATAGCATTCAGTGTTACAACGTACATTCAAAGCCGTGATTCCAAAGCCCATGTTTTCACCTGTCTGTCTTATTTTCTTGAGCACATGCTTAAAATGGATATTAAAATCTCTTGATGAGCACTTGTGAGCTCATCATATACTCCAGAGTTCCCTTGGCAGCACCTACATCAGTCTACCCGTAACTACCTGTAACTTCAGCTCCTGGTGAAATGCGACACTTCTGTCTTCCAAGGGCACCTATACTCATGTGTATGTACCCACACACCAGGCACACATGTATACACATATCAAAAACAGTCCAATCGAGGACAGAAAAATGGCTCAGTTTTTAAGAGCACACTTATTCCTCTTGCAAAGGAACCCAACATTGATTCCCAGTATCCACAGAGTGGCTCATAACTATCAACACCTTCTTCTGTGGTGCACATACATACTTATGCGTGTAAAAAAAAAATTAAAAAAATTAGTAAGCTGTTTCAAATAAATTCTGTAATAAATTCTGTATCAGGCTGAACCTGATAAGTTTATTCACATATATAATGTATGGTGTGTGTGCTTGTGAATTTTAAATTTGAAAATTGGAGGCTTTGACTTCCTTTATGATGAAGCTTTGCTGTGCAGTCCAAACTGTCACAGAACTCTGTATGTACCCTGGGCTAGCCTTGAGTTTCCTGTTCCTTCTTCACTGTTAGAGTGCCCTGATGGCAGGTGTGCACTACACGGCTGACTTCCATTCACTTTGTATTTTAATCAGTGTTTGAACTTGTGGTAAAATAGCATAATTTGACTGTCCTCTACATAGCACTTGTGGAGCCTCAGATGCAGGCTGGGTGTTAGAGAAATGGTGATGTAAGGAAAGTGTCCATGAGATTAAATTAACATTCACACCAAGGGCATTCACACCACACCGAGGGCATTCACACTGAGCACTCTGCTGTCAGCTCGTCCTCACCTGCTCAGTTTTTAGGTGATATATTTTAATTTGAGAGCTGTTAGTTCTTCATAAAGTTTTTGTTTTGGGTCCAGTCGAAGCTGTAAAGAATGGGGGTGTGTGTGTATAAATTATTGGGACATCTTTGAATTTTTAAGCTCATGCCTCTTGTATTAAGCCAGCCATCTTGAAATAATCTGTAGTCCTTTTAGACAGCTAAGCTGAAAACAAGGTTTTGCATGGCCGATGCCATTTCCTACCTTTAGGAGCATTAGCTATTTGTAAATGTAATGACTTATCAGAATTGTTTGGAACTCTATATTTCCTAAAGTATGCACAGACCATTTCTAATTTCCTTAACATATATGTTATCATATTCAGGATTCATGAATTTATTCAGTTTGTTTTAAAAGTACTTAACTTTTAAAAAGATTTATTCGTTTTTATGTGTTTGATTACATCAAGTATGTGGTCTTCTCAGAGGCCAGAAGAGGGTGTCAGGTCCCCTGGAACTGGACTTCCAGGTAGTTGTGAGCCATCTGATGTGGGTGTGAAGAACCAAAGTCTGGGTCCTCTGGAAGAGCAGCCCGTGCTCTTAACCAGCACGCCATCCATCTAGTTTCTAATGATGTAAGAGTCTTTAGTATCATGATCTGTTTTAATTTCTAATTCTCTCTCTCTCTCTCTCTCTCTCTCTCTCTCTCTCTCTCTCTCTGTGTGTGTGTGTGTGTGTGTGTGTGTGTGTGTGTGTTTGCTAAATGTCTGTTGGGCTGGGTAATTATGGGAAAACAATAACCACTGTCATGTGAAATTTCCTTACTTCAAAGTTGCTTCCTTCAGTTGTAAAACCTGAGGTCATATTTTAGGTTTGTATTAGTAGGTTTTTATTGATTTTTGTTTTGTTTTTCTTGTCACTCCCAAAATCTCTTCTGGTATTTCTAATGGTGACCATTTTATGGAGTGTGTCGTTTTTATTTTTTCTATCATTTCTCCTTGTGTGACAGTTGTTTTTTAATGGTTTGCCTGCATGTATGTAGGTATGCCGCACGGATGTCTGGTGCCCCTTGAAGTCAGAAGAATATGTCAGATCCTCTGGAACTGGAGTTATGGTTGTCTGTTAGCCACCGTGTAGGTACCTGGGCAGGAGCCCTGTCTTCTGCAAGAGCAGCCATTGCTCCTAACTGCTGAGCCATCTCTCCATTCCCTTGTGTGTGTCAGTATGTCTTTTAAACAGACACTAGTAAGTAGATTACTGATACATAATGAAGGATGTATATGGTAGGGAGATCCGTGGAATTTCTGTGATTACCTTTAGGGAATATAAGAACAAAAGTATTTCAGGTATAGATAGCTTGTGCTCTTGGTTTGTGTGGCCAGTGAGCCATAGGTTGGGAGGTTAGTGCTCCATGTGGTAGTGTGGGCAGGTGGTGTAACTTAAAAGGGGTAGGGCTTAACACAAGATAATTTAAGTTCTAGCCTTTGCTGTCTTTAGAATGTGGGACCCTGGACATTCTCTCCAGGCTGTACTGAAAGAGCAGGATTGACTACTTGTTGTTTGTGGGGCCATGAAATCTTTTTTCTTTGTTGTGATGTCTCCCTGGAGATGCTCACTAGAGCCTGCTCCATGCTTTAGGGTTTCAGTCTTCAAGTTGATGAGCTTTATTTAGGTCTTAAAACACAGCCCACCCTCCAAGCATGGTGCTCACTCCCTTAATCCCAGCACCTGGAGGACAGAGGCAGGTGGGTCTCTCGAGTTTGAGGCCAGCCTGGTCATAAGTTCCATTTAATTAATTAATTTTAAAATACAATGAAAAACTAATGATGGTCTGTAAGACACATGTAAAAACTGAATTCAGGTAACTCAGCTCCCTGGATAATTTAAAAGGCAAGCCTGTTTTAAGACCAGGTTTTCTGTCTAGTGAAGGTTTTAGGCATTGCATTTAATTTTATTATGATAATAAATGTCATAGATTGGTGATGCTTATTTAGGTCTGTATACATCTTTTGCATGTGATAAAGATCTTGAAGAAATTAGTGAAGTTTCTACTTTGATATTCTAAATAGATCACAATGGAAAATGTAATATTTAGAAATACATTTTGTGTAGTGCCTAGAATATGGGCAGGATGTCTATATAAAACAGTTTTTTTTTAAAAAACAGTTTATTTATTTGTTTTATATATGTGACTACTCTGTCCCTGTCTTCATATACACCAAAATAATGGTTTTAAAATAAGACATTCCTCGTTTTGAGGAGTGTACGTTGGAAGGAAGATGAGACAGTTACTGACTGTAAAGATTACACACAGAACTTTAGAAACCATGTACACGATATATGCTATCACCCCCCCTTTTTGTTTTTAAAGATTTATTTCTTTATTTTATGTATATGAGTACATTGTTGCTGTCTTCAGACACCCCAGAGGAGGGCATCGGATCCCATTACAGATGGTTGTGAGCCACCATGTGGTTGCTGGGAATTGAACTCAGGACCTGTGGAAGAGCAGTCGGTGCTCTTAACCTCTGAGCCATCTCTCCAGCTTTCATTTTCCTTTCTTAAGCCTGAAACAAGGTGTAAAAGCAAACACTCTTAAGGATGCCTACTGACTTTGAAACCACACAGACCACTCTGTTATCTTCATTTGATTTGAAGGTTTGTGTTGAACATGTTTTGTTAAAAAACACTGAATCTTGGTTATTTTACTTTTCAATTATGTCTGTCTTCCTCCCCATTTTTAGTCATCCATACCCTGACTTAAGGGGCAGCCTTAAGCGTTAGTTTTTCTTGACAGTCCTGGACAAAGGTATTTTGAAAGTTAGCATCTATATTTAGTCATTTGGAACTTTAAGTTGGTAACTCCGTAGCATTACCCTCTGTGCCAAGAGCTAAGCTGTATTGATGTTTAAAGGCACATGATGTTTAGTCATGTGACAGTTTTCATTTTCTAGATAATTGAAGGCATTGGTATAACAAAGCCAAGTTATTAAAAGTCTTTGAAAATTTTTTGACACTTATTTATTGTGTGTGAGACTGTACATGGGGCCATGAGAAGGCAGCTCTGAGGAGCCAGGTCTGTTTCCTCCGTGTGGGTCAGAGAGTGTGCACAGGTGTCAGGAAGACAAGCGCCTGCTTAGCCATTTTGCTGGTCCTGTCTCTCATCTTGCAGATAGTTGAATTTATTAGTCTGATTTTCAGATAACTGAGACTATTCTGTTTAAAGTCTTCAAAGGGTTCTCCCCACCTCCTTCCCCCTACTTAGCTTTTCATGCCAGATTCATTGTCTAGCTCTTGAAGGCCCTGCTGATTATGTTTCTGGTATTCTGGATTTATTTTTACATCTTGGACTATATGAGAATAACTTTGTGAACTTTAAATGAAAATAGATTGTTTAGATGAAAGGTATGTTGGCAGAAGTTTGGGACAGCTCTAGAGATTGGATATGTTTGCTTTGGTCTTGAGGGCAATCACTGAGTCATACTTGGTGGGTCCTCTGTCCCCTGGCTAATCTCTGTGAAAACCCTGCAGTTTGCCAGGCATGTGATACATAAAAGGCAAAGTAGGCCTCAGCCCAGAGGGCGTTTGTTTATTTAAAGAAGAAGAAATTAAGTTCAAACCACCCTACTGTGTTACATCTAATTTAGTCATGTTAAGGGTTCTTAGACTCTTCTGATTCTTTCTAGCGCCTGTGATGCCTAAAGATAACAAATAAATTTGAAATAGTTGAACTTCTGAGAAAACTTGAAACTTTATAGCCACAAACAGAAATACTTTAAAAAAAAAAAAAAAAAAGGGCAGGAGAAAGGCAGTGTCATTTCTTTTGGGAGTTGTCCTAGTGGTGCTCATTTGTGGAGCTGTGCTGCAGATTATTTAAAAACAGAACACTAAGAATAACAGTGTGATACATACAACTTTATTAATTGTTGAACATACATAAGAATCTTTAAATTATTTTTTGCTGTTTTTTATTTTATGTGTATAATGCTGTGAGTGCATGTGTATATATGCACTGCATGCCTGCCTGCTGCTCTATGACACCAGAACGGTTGGATCCATGGAACTGTAGTTATTCACAGCTATGAGCTCCATGCTGGGAATCAAACCAGGCTCCGCTGGAAGGGCAGCAGTCTCTTAACTGCTGAGCATCTCTCCAGCTCCACAACTCTTTTAAAAAGCGTCAGTATGGACCTGTAGATGTTTAGACACTAAAGTCTGAAAACTGAGGATGGTATGTTTGGAAATCAGCTCATCTAAAGTGAGCAACTTATTTTTTGTAAATATTCTCTACCAGATAACAAGAAAGAAGTATTTATTGGGGGTGGGGAGTGCTTTCCCAGACAGGCAGCTATCTTTGATGAAGTGACTTATAAAAACCAGACTGTAAAGGAAAAGGAGAGAGAAACAAGCCAGGGCGGCAGGTGGGAGGGTTGCACAGAGAAAATGAGTTAGAAAGCTTTGAAGTGGGAACATGGCGTAATGTGTTTAAGGAGAGCACAGAGGCCATTGTGGCTCAAGACTAGGAACCGAGGTGGGTGAGTGGTAAGAGATCAGGGAGATGGAAAGGATTGTTTGTAAAGGTTTGTTATTTATTTAGTAAGAGTATTTCCTTGAAGGGTTTAAGAGAAGGATGATATGCTCTGACCTTCTTTTGAAAACAGCTAATCTCACTGATTCTCAAAGCCAGCAAGGGGCTCTGAGGAACCAGTACAGTAACAGAACTATGAAGTAAGCATGGCGTGGATTTTGTGATGAGTGTGACTAGAGAGGTTGATATAGTTTAGGGTTAGAATTGCCTGCTCAGGCTTTGTGGAACTCTGGGGTTGGTTCTTTAGAATGTCAACACGATGTCTGTCTGTCATTTGTCTGACTATCTCTCTTTGCACTGACTGCTTTCTTACCTTACATAGGAAATTTATGGGTAAGCACCTTCTAAAGATGGCCATGAAGTTTATGTATTTAATGCCCTAGTCCATGGTGATTATTATATTGTGGTGTGTGGTGGAGTCATAATTGCTTTAAGGCTTTTTTTTTAAGGGGAAAGAGCAAGTAATAGATACTTATGAAATGAATCATGAATCTTTATGGATACTCTAAATTTTATATAATTATTGAGGTTTTACTTCTGTGATTTTTATTTAATCTTGATGAGAAATATTACCTATTTGTCAATATTTGTAACAGTACTACTCAATGTAGTTTAAATTTCTTTTTAAAACACATAAAATTATTTCTTAGTGTGGAGGGAGTTAGGTTGGGTGACTGTGCCAGGATGTACATGTGCTGGTCAGAGAACAAACTTGGCTCACTTTTTCCCACCATATACTTTCTGGGGATTGATCCCAGCTATCAGAGTTGTTGGCAAATGCCTTGACTCCCTGAAACATTTCTCTGGCCCCAAGTTGAAGATTTTTTGAGACAAAGAATCTATTGCCATGAGAATTGAACAGCATGTCTACCTAAACAAATCCTGAACAAACTTTGGCAGGGAGAAATCTCACAGGCCCCACCCTACAGAGTACTGGCAATTCAGAACAGCCCAGCGAGGGAGAATTAGTCTTTTCTAAGGATAGGTTACACAGTACCACATGATGGGTGGTGCGTGACATTTTCCTTAGAGATTGAAACGTCTCATCCTACAGGGAAACCTCCTTAAGCAGCATGGTAAACAACTCAGAATAAACTCAGAAAGTCCCTGAAACTGACTAGGGTCATTAGAGTGAGCAATAAAAGCCGAGAGTCCCTCTCAGTTAAACAAAGATAAGCTACAGAAGACCAGGGAGAGCAGACCTGCTGCCTGGGAGAAGCAGAGACTAGCTGAATTGGCTGGAAGAGGTTTGGACCAAGGCACTTGGAAAGGTTGCTCTCCAGCCTGTTGAGTGCCTGCGAGCAGTGTGCTCTACGTTTCCAGGTTTGTGAGCAGCTGTCTTTGAGCTACTTCAGCTCTTGTCAGTAACTTCTCACCCATACTCCTGTAAATAACCTCAATAAAACTCATGGTCCACAAAGTTGTACTTTGGTGGTATCCATACTTTGGCTTGTTTTGGCCCCCACTCTTGAGTGAGTATGTAGTGTCTCCCAGGAAAAGTTGTCTTACAGTGATGAATCCTAAAGCCATAACCATGCAAACAACACTAAATGGACGTACGCACATGGAACCGATTGGTCCTGGGGATCAAACTCAGGTTATCAAGCCTAGCCAAGTGTCTCATCAACCTGTCTTGTAGTTTTAATTATCTTAAATATGTTTCTAAAGCCTGGTTTGATGGTATGTGTTACACATTGCACAGGAAGGTGAGGTAGGAGGATCTTGAGATCCAGATGAACCTAGGCTATCTACAAGACTCTGGCATTTAACCAACCACCGGAGCAACCAGCCAGACCTCCCTAACCAACCATGGTAGCACAAGATAATTTGCGCTGTAGTTTTCAGCAGTGCCTGGTTTATCTTACTCCTTTTCTCTAATATCATCTGAGAATGATTTGGATTTGTTGAAGCGAGAGAGACCATCCAAACATCTTCTGAGTTTTCACATGCACACAGACTCACACACAAATAGCATTTATTATTATTATTATTATTATTATTATTATTATTATTATTATTATGAGATAGGGTCTCACTATGTAGTTCTAGGTGTACTCACTGTGGAACTCTCTGTAGACCAGGCTGGCCTCAATCTCACAGAGAGCTGCCTGTCTCTGCCTCACCACTATGCCCAGCCACAAATAGCATTTTGTGGGTAATCATTCAGTTACAGCCTGAGAAGTAGGGGACTGCCAGAATTGTTGGGTTTGTTCTTGAGTTCTGTCAGAGTAGCAACATTCCATTCCCTATAGAAGACCTGTATTCCTAATGCTCTTTACTATACCTTAAAGACCATGAATGTTTAATAAAACATCTGCCCACCCCATGTTCTGGTACCTGGCAGAAACCACATATTCAACTCTCTCCTTCTCAGAGTCTTTACCAAAGGTGGAGCTGATGAAGAGCCAAGGTGGCCTAGGCTTTGTTCATTCTGTGTTCAGGGTGTGTCATCTTTGTCTTTTATGGCTTTTGCTTATGGAGAAAAGATGATGGCGGGGTAGTTGGTATCGTGGTGTTCTGTGGAAGAAAGGTGTTTGAGATCTAAAGTACTTAAGCACTTCATCAGTTGGGGTTAACTAATAACCAGTTTCTTCATTCTCTGTATAAACGTGTGGGGCACTCATTGGTACCACAGCCATTGCTTCAGGTGTCTAAAATAAATATATAAAGTGGACAGAAATCCCTCTCTCGGGCTTTCAGTTTAGGTATAATGGGCAAGTGCTTCATGGTGGTCAGAATGTGCAATGCATGCTTTCCTCTGTTTGTCTGTTTTGTCCCAGTTTGTAAGTCACAGTCAGGACTGTAAGGCCTAGCAGCAGCAAAGGTGTTGAGGACTCAAGCATTCTGGCCCTGGGGAACAGGGCCAGCTTTTTCTTTTTAAATCCTCTATAACTCTTAGCTTTGTTCATGGTTTCTATTAGGAGTTTGCTTATGGTCACAATAATGTAGTTAATTGTTCTTAACATTTTTATTATTTATAATATACGCCATATTCTCAATTACTGTACCCTTATTTCAGAAATGGCTACCAAGAAGTAGATGCCCAGGCGTAATGGTGAGGAAATCCACGGTAATCCACGTGCCATGAAGTAAGATGCAGCATAGCATCCATCCAGATTAGTAAGTAACCAAGTCGCTCTCCTTTACTGTAACAGTTATCTATGCTGGAAACATTTCATAAGAATGTGGGCATTAAAAGAGTTGCATACATTTCTGGTTTTACTGTGGAGTTCAGATTGGTTCTACAAAATATGTCTGCTAGTTTTCTTAAAACAACGGTGCATGTAGTATTACTGAATTACAGCTTTAGAAAGATGTATTGAAAAGAGTTACCTCCATCTAGTACAGCGTCCTTGTTGTTTTTGGAGATCTGTTTTTCATCCCAGTCTTTGTTCTTATTATAAAGATATAGTTTGATCATAGTGTTGTGTAGACAGGCTGTGCTTCTAATCTGGGTATGGTGCCACAGGCCTAAAATCCAAACACTGAAGTGGCTAAGTCAGGATGATTGTATATCTAAGGCCACCTTGGGTTATGTAGTGAGTTCAAGGCCAGCCTGGGATCCAGAGAGACTCAGTCTCAACAAATGACCAAATGACCAAATGACCAAAAAACCAAAAAACCAAGACAAAACAAAACAAAAAGCCCTTCTTTGAGTTAGATTTATTTCAGATACTTCTTCTTTGAATTAAAAACTTGCCCTTCAGTATTTAATTTGGGGTTTCTTAGTGGGGCAATAAAATATTCTACAATTAGATGATCCTAATGTTTATATAATATCAAAATATAATATTATTTTTGTACCTTAAAAAAATCATCCTACAGAATATCATGTCTTGGAGAAACAAGTGTCACTTGAGTTTCTGGTGTTTTAGAATATGAAAGTATGTCTCAGATTTTGTGCCTGACAAAAATGATTTGATTTCAGTTGATAAATAAGTGGTGTTTTTTATCATTTTTTTTTAAGATTTACTTTTTAAATTTTATGTGAGGGAGTGTTTGGTCCCCATATCTGTTTATCACATGCACACCTGGTTTCATTGGAAGCCAGAGAGGGTGTCAGATCCCTAGAACTGAACTTACAACCATGTGTTGGGAATGAAACCCTGGACCTCTACAAGAGCAACAAGTGCTCTTAACCACTGACCCTTTAAATGGCAGTTTTATAATAGGAGTGGATTTTATATTTTTGCTAAAATTACTTTTATTATTAAGAAATTACTGTCATCTGGGCATGATGGTGTGCACCTTTAATCCCAGAACTCACGTGAGTTTAAGGCCAGTCAGGATTACATAGTGAGATCTGCCTTAAAAAGAAGTCAGTTGTAACTGAATTTGATTTCGAAAATTTTCATTTTCAAGAAACTATTTTGAAACTAATTCTTTCTTACCTGAATATTTTTTAAAGTCTTTTAAAGATTTATTTATTTATTTTGTATATGAGTACACTGTAGCTGTCTTCAGACACACCAGAAGAGAACCTCAGATCCTATTACAGATGGTTGTGAGCCACCATGTGGTTGCCGGGATTTGAACTCAGGACCTCTGGAAGAGCAGTCGGTGCTCTTAACCACTGAGCCAACTCTCCAGCCCTTACCTGGATATTTTTAGGGGTCAAAATTATATCTGTTTTGTTTTTTTTTTGTCAGAAAAGAATTCCAAAAGGTAAGAAATCATTTGCATAATAGTAAACTAAATGGAAAAAGTAGAGTGCTTTCTACTGAAAGATAAATAACATCGTTTCTTTTGTCTTCTTTTAAACATTGTGTGAAGGTGCTTGTATGCCACGAGACCCCTGTAGAGGTGGGGGAACACAACTTGTGAGGTTATCTCTCCCCCCTTCCCCATGTGGGTCCCGGAGACTAAGCTAGGTGACTGGGCTTGCCTAGCCCTTTGAGTCATCTCACCACCCCGTTTTGGTGGTTGTCTTTTGTTTATTTTAGTTTTTTAAAGATGGAGTTCCTTACTATGTAGATCAGTTTGGCCAATAATTCACAGAGACCCTGCCCTAGTCTCCTTCCAGCATGGAGATCTAAGTTGTATGTCACCATGCCCGGCTGTTTTTGACTTTTTAAAAACAGGGTCTCATGTAGCCAGGCTATGTCAGATTCACTGTGTAACTAGCTAGCTAAGACTGCTTTGACCTACTGCTTGAATTATAGCTGTGTTCCACCGTGATAGATGGTGTTATTAGGGTTTCAGCCCTAATAGATATCTTTAAAACATTCCTTATGGACCATCCTTTCCAGTGGATTTTTTACGTTTTGATCTTAGCCAAAAGGCCGGCACACCAATCCAGTGGATTTTTTTTTAAATTTGTTTATTATATATAAGTCCCCCCCCCCGCAACAAATTTCAGGTTTTTTTTAAATGTCAGTAATGATGCATTTATAAAAATTTTGGTGAGAAGACCAGAACCTTTGTGGTTGATAATGATTGTCACATTCCATAGATTGTCAAGTGTTGCCCTTTAAATTGAACATGCGGCACAGTCCTTTCTGAGTAACTTTTGTTCTTAAGTCTTTTTATACAACATACTAATTTCTTTATTTTCACCTGGTATACTGCACAGATAAAACCCTAATGTTTCTGCTTTTACAAATGGAAGCCAGTTTTTTTTGGTTTTTTTGTTTTTCTTTTTTTGTTTTTTTGGGGTTTTTTTCGGAGCTGGGGACCGAACCCAGGGCCTTGTGCTTGCTAGGCAAGGCTCTACCACTGAGTTAAATCCCCAACCCCTGTTTTTTTTTTTTTTGTTTTTTTTTAAATGGATTTGGGATGGTCTTTCTCCTTACTGTATGCCTGTCCTGTCAGTTAATACTTTGCTGCATGAAAAAGATATAAATAGCTAGGTTATAGGTTAAGTCTTTAAGTAGTTTTTTTTTTTTTATTTGTGTGTGTAGTTTGTGTGTGTGTGTGTGTGTGTGTGTGTGTGTGTGTGCTCACGGGGTCAGGCCTCATGGCAGGCACCTGTACCCATTGAACTCTCTTGCCAGCCCCCTAAAGAATTTTTTGACCAGGAAGAACCTCATAACACAGATGTTAAAAAGCACATGTATGCAGTTAAAAAAGAGAATGAAAGAAATCAGTGAATAATTTAGTTTTTAGTTATTTTTAATGTTTTTAAATTTTATTTTATGTGTATGAATGTTTTGCCTGCATGAATATCTGTGTACTGAGTGTTCACTTAGTGTTCACAGAGGTCAGATGTGGGCGTTGGATCTTCCGAAACTGGAATTACAGACAGTTGTAGATCACCATGTAGGTATTAAAAATCAAGCCTGGGTCTTCTGGAAGAGCAGCCAGTGCTCTTAACTGCTGAGCCATCTTTCTAGCCCCAAGTGCTTTTATTTTTTATTTAAGTATGCATATTTTGAGTTCCACTAAAGCAGCATTTATTGAATTAATAGAATTTGGTTTACCTCTGTTATATATAAAAACATTTCATTAATGTTTCTAATTTATCACTAATACCACAAACTTTCAGTTTAGAATATTTTGGTTTCTTTAAAGGTTAGGTGTCTGGTTTTGTTGGGTAGGATATTTTAAGTGCCATTGTAGGTTATGTAATGAACAGTTTGATTGAATATATTTCAGTGTCACAGTTTTCTCTGCCTGTTTTATAGTATGGAGTTCATGTATAATGCATTGTAAAACTGTGTCTTTTATTCTGAAAGGCTCATTTTGCTTCAGACCCAGGTACAGGCAGAGATCAAGATTGGTTTTGAGTAGTTTATGTTATCTATGTCAGTCTAGATCTTAGGTCTTCAGATATACTTATTACTTGATTTTATTTGAACATCTGGAAACATTAAGAAATTGTCCATGTAGGTGGTAGAATAACGAATGCAGATTGACTGATAGTACATTGGTTAAATTCTTGTGGAACTTGAAGTTTAGCAGCTCAGTGGTGCTGGAAGTCCACCCCAGGGTCTCTTACCTGCTAGGAAGGTGCTTTCTGTAGGTTTTGTGTCTGAGAGTCAGAGACAGTCTGTGATTCTGAAAAGTTAGCACTTTCTGATTCAGATCCTTTGTCATGCGTGGGTCAAGGCTTCAAGTGTTAAATTTAACTGAAACTGAACTTTATTTTTGAAACTTGAGAGTTTATATTTTAATAAAAGTGTATGCTTGTTATAGGTAATTTTTTGTTTCATATTCTGCTCATGGAGTCTTGTAAGATCTAGCTGGATTTTACTTTTTTAGTTACTTGCTTTTAGAATTGAAAAACAAAGACCAAAAACTCAGAGTTGGTTGACACTGCACACAAATTGCTACCCCAGAACAAAAGTGCTGATGAAGATGAATCGAGCCTGTGATGTGGACTGAAAGGCAAACCTCTTCTCTCCCCCGCTTGGAAGAACAAGCACTTTCCTTGCCAACGAGGACTGACTTTAAGTGGACCAGCTGTCCATATTGGGAACATAGGGTTGCTAAGGTGACCACGCTGTTTGCAGCAGAATGCAGCTGAGAGGGCAAGTTCTTGCTGTGTGAGCTGAGGGAAAGAATGTGGTGTGACTGTGCATCATTCCTAATCACAGAGTGCTGTGTGGGCAGCCGGAGATGCAGGGGAGCGCCCATGCTGTGTGCAGCCAGAAACTCAGTTCACAGGGGAAATGTCTGCCTGCCTGCCTGCCTATGAAATAAGAGTGAATTTCTTTTGCTTGATGACATAAACATTCATTATATCTAATTTTTAAAACGTATTTGACACAAGTGTTTACTTATTCCATCTCGTCCTTTTTACTTGTGAATGCATTGTGGATAAGTTCCCAGTAATGATGTGTTCTTTGCAATTCTTTGACTTGACACTTTAATCAGGATTATTTGGAAAGTCCCTTCCCCCATCTTTACTCTTCTAAGACAGTCCTCAGACCTCAGCCTTTCTGACAGTAGGTCTGAGAACAGGCTTGCCCTGTTCTGCCTGGCTTAGTTGTTGCCTCCCTCTGCCCACCTCTGCTCCTACTGTTTCCAAGGAAGGGCTTACCTGGTTTTGTTGTTTGTCTACTTGTTTTTTATTTTTCTCTTTTGAGCATGGACCTTCCTTTGGAGTTTATAGGCTTGCCTCAAGCTCCTGTCTCCCCAGCCTCTGCTCCTGAGTGCTAAGGCGAGCTTATCTTTGTTTATGTGTCAATAAGGACAGATTATCTCTGCATGTGTGTTTGAGACAGTCTCTCACTGAGCCTGGGACTTGCCATTTGGGCTAGGCTGGCTTACCCACAAGTCCTGGGGATCTATCTGTTTGTGTCTCCCCAGTGCTGTGGCTGTAGCCATAAGCCTTCATTCCCAGCTTTTTAAGTTGGAGCTGGGGATCTGATCAGGCCTCCATCCTTGTGTGGCAAACACTTTACCCACCGAACCGTCCCAGCCCTGTGAGATCCTCAGGCATCATTCATCCTCTAATGCATCTACAGATCGGTTCTGACGTTTGTATCTAGTAAAAAATGTAGTGATTTAAAGTGAGCTGGAGAGACGACCTACAGTTAGGAGCACCTGACTCTTTTTCCAGAGAGGTCCAGTTGAGTTCCAAGCACTCAGGTCAGATAATGGCCACCCGTATTGACCGGAGCTCCAGGAGATCCAGTGACTTCTCTTGACCTCTGCGGGCGCTCGTAAACAAATGACATTCATCCTTACAGACACAAGCTCATGCAGAGAGAAAGGTACATCCTCATGCTTCAATTCTGACACACCTTTGGATTCTGTCAGGAGCACTGTCACTCATACTGAAGTAAGGTATATGTGTAGACACAGACTGAACAAGTATTGTTTGGATTGGAGGTGGGCTTTAAATAGCACTGTCCTGTAGGAGAGAGACGCACCAGTCCTTTAGGAACAAGGTGGATTCTAGGACTGGGGCAAACACAGAAGCAAAGGAGTAAACCCTCCAAAGATGGGGATATGTAAAAGGAGCACAGGAACCAATGAAAGCTCCCTGTGGCCAAAATTAAAATCATTTGAAAAACAAGGTCATGTGAGGTAGTTACTAGCGATAACTCAGTGTAGAAGAAATGCCCATGGCCGATAGTGGTATAAATACGTGCCTGAATAGAATAGAAGCAGGGAAAACCACTCTCTTGCGCAGAAGAATTCCAAATGATTGGTGAGTGTCACAGATAAAGCTCAGCAAAGAGACTGCCAGCCCAGCACACCAAACAGCTGAGCAGTGTTTTACATTCAGAGTTGAAACTGCCCCCCATACCCTCTCCTCTGTGTGTATGTTATTCTGGGAATGGAACCCAGGATCTTACATACAGTAGATCAGATCTTTCTCTGCCCTCCCACCGCCAGGACTGCAGTTGAACTCAGCCTCTTGAATGCTGGCAAGTGCACTTGTGGAGATGCCTTTTAGCCCACACCACCTCTTTCCATGCCCAGGCTCACCTTAGGCTTCGAACTCTGCCTTAGCCTCTTGGGTACCCTGAAGAATGGTAGGCCTGCAGCACCATGCTTGACTTCCTTGTTTTGTGAGTGCCAGCCTTCTTTCTAAAACATACTGTGTGAAAGAGTTGGAGTGGAATAGCTTCTAGTGGAGAAAATGGCAGGCACAGCCCCAACCAGGTGACCAGGCCATAGTCATTAACATCAGCCATGGTCACGTTGATAGTGTTTCAAGGGCTGTAAAATTTTATCTCTGGCTTTTCCCAACCTCACAATCCTCATCTTATTATAAGAAAAACATGAGGGGTTGGGGATTTAGCTCAGTGGTAGAGCGCTTACCTAGCAAGCACAAGGTCCTGGGTTGGTCCCCAGCTCCGAAAAAAAAAAAAAAAAAAAAAAAAAAAAAAAACCAACCAACAAAAAAAAAAATGAAACAAATTCTAGCAAAGACCTTTATAAAGTATTTAACCTAGTATTGCTCAGAATTGGAGGAGTCACAGAAATAAGGAACATTAGGAGAAAATGTTATAGCCAAGAGAAGCCTTAAGAGATTTTAAGATTGCATATAATACAAGTATCTTGGGGTGAATGAAAAACTTATGTAAAAACTAAGTAAAACTAAATAAGTATACTTTAAAAAATTTTATTAATTATGTTTTGTTTTTGAGACAGGATGTCATACTATAGCAAGGCTGGCCTGGAACATAGTGAAATAGCCTAGGTTGGCCTCAAACTCATGACAGCCCTCCTGCCTCGGCCTCTTAGATGTTGGGATACAGGCTTAAGCTTCCATAAATGTGTATTTTAGTTGTTAATAATGTTGTTTCTTACATCAACAAATGAGCCATGTAATAGTACTACGATGTTAATAGTAGACGTAGGTGGGCACAGGGTCTTCTCAGTGTTTCTCTAAATCTAAAACTTAATAAACTAAGCCTTTTCAAGTATTGTTTTCTCCCAGAAAATATGTACCTCAGACTTTTTTGAAAACCATATTTTTAATAATACCATGCTGTCGAGCAGTCCATGTTTTTATTTTATTTTATTTTAAAATCTATAAATAACAGTAAGGGAGTACTTTGCCTGAGGGTCCTGGTGAATGGTTCTTTTAGAGAGGCCCTCTGAAGATATGAGTGTTAGTTGTTATTTTTTTTAAGTCTTAACTCCTTTAGAACATTTCAAGTGTTTTTTTATCTTCAGGTTAACCAAAATTCTTATAAAATACTGACTATACTTTAGACTAATTTTTTGCCTGTTTTTATATTGAGTTTCTGTTTAGCTTAACTTGTAAAAGAAAGGCTGCAACATTAATGTTATTATTAATGTTGCTAAGTCTACTTTAGTATTATAAAAGCAGCCCTGTTGAAATTCAGAGTAGTTTGGGCCTTAATCTACAATAATTTTTTGTACAAATGTTTTTTCTTCCTAGCAATAGTTTTAACATAGTTTTAGTAATTTAAAGAGAGATACTGGTTGCGCATGAGTAACATTTATTTTTCAGAATAATTTTGCATAACAAGTTGAACGATCTGATGACTCTTGTGTTAATAATGCAAATATCATCAGAGCTCTAGTAGAGGACACAGTGCTCACTGCTTCCTAACTTGTGTGTTGGGGAGAGGAAGTGTTCTGAATACTTTCCTTTACCACAAGATTTTCTTAGTATTGACAAGATAAACACACTCATTTCTGGCATTTTAATTAAAGTGTGAAAGCACATATGCTGCCAATTCCAGTCCTAAACAACCCCAGTTTTAGTAATGGGAGTGACTGTAAGTCTTTACAGTGACTTTACCCTTAAGCTAAAAGAAGACGAACTGTTTACTCACTGATTTTCTTTTTTAATTTTTGAGTGAATTAGTAGAAAGAAAACTAATTGGAAGAAATTAATATTCCTAAACCATTACTTCAGTAGTTTTTGAGGTTTTAAAGTTACATTTTTTTTTTTTTTTACTATTTGTACAAATATTACTGTTTTAGCTAAGTAACTTTTCAATACACCAAAGGTTATCACTGTGTAGACCAGGCTGGCTTTGAACTCACAGAGACCCTCTTGCCTCTGCCTTCTGAGTACTGGGATTAAATATGAGCTGGGTATGGTGTTACTTGGTGCCTGCATTGGTCAATGGTTGTTGGATCCCCTGGAACTGGAGTTACAGATAGTTATGAGCCACCGTGTGGATGCTAGGAACCTAATTCTCTATAAGAACAGTATCTGCCCTCAGCTACTGAGGGAGCTCTCTAGCCCTTATTTTTTCCTGAGGTTTAAAATATAAGCACACCACTTTTTCTGTACCCCTCTTCTCTTCTTCCCTTCCCATGTCTTGCCCCTTCCCCATTGGTGACTTTCTTCTCTTTTAACCGTGTCCCTTACCAGGACAGAAAACAGATACACACAAATCAACATGTAATTGCAGCCTGCTTACTCATTGGGCATTGCCAATGTACACATGCACATGTTTCTAGGACTGAGCACCTGGTTTAAATAACTGTCAGGGCCTCAAACCTGGGCAAGGCAGGCTGATTGTCCTTCTCTCAGCATTGTCAGTAGCCTGTAGCTCTTCATCTAGGGTGGGCTCCATGAGACTTCTCCTATCTCAACTGGAATTTCAATTATTGTTGAAATTGTCCAGGCCTTGTTTAGGCAGCCATCCATGTTGTTGAGATTTCATGGGTGTAGTTCCCTGCTACAGCTTAAAGGCATTTAAAAAAAAAAAAAAGATTTATTTATTTATTTATTTATTATGTATGAGTACACTGTAGCTGTCTTCAGACACACCAGAAGAGGGCACTGGATCCCATTACAGATGGTTGTGAGCCACCATGTGGTTGCTGGGAATTGAACTCAGAGCCTCTGGAAGAGCAGTCAGTGCTCTTAACCTCTCTCCAGCCCCATATTTTTCTTAATTCAACATAGTTTATTGTTTGTGTGTGTGCGCACACATGTGTGTGTGCATGTGCATGCTCTTACATGTCTGTGGGTCAGAGGAAAACTTACAAGCAGTGGTTCTCCCACCGTTGGATTTCCAGGAGCAGTAAAAGCAAAGCTGCATTTTATATATAGTCACTTCCTTTTCACTGTGCGTGCATTGCATTCAGTTCTGAGTCATTCAGTAATGGAGAGAAACCAAAGAGGTTTAAGAAGTCACACAGAAGGCTGGAGAGATGGCTCAACAGTTAAGAGCACTGACTGCCCTTCCAGAGGTCATGAATTCAATTCCCAGCAACCACATGGTGGCTCACAACCATCTGTAACAATCTGACACTCTCTTCTGTTGTGTCTGAAGACAGCAACAATACTTACATACAATAAATAAATGTTTAAAAAAAAAAAAAAGGCACATAGAAGATCTGAATCAAATACCCAGAATACCCATGGTCCAGTAAGTTATTCTTCTTCTATTGGAAGTACTTACTTTGAGAATATATTTTCATGTACAAAGTATGCTTTTAAAGGAAGCACAAAATCTTTGCTACCCAATATATCTTATATGGTAGGTATTTGTACTGAAAGTTTTTTTTTTAATTGAATTTACATCCCGATCCCTGTTTTCCCCCTCCCCCATATTGTCTTCCCCCAGTGTCCCTCTCCTCTCCTCCTCTGAAAAGGAAGCAAGTCTACCACAATACTTTGGCAGTGCTAACAGTCAGAACAGTTCACACATAGGGTGATAGAATGGACTGTAGTGGTACACAGCTGCCACCTTAGTGCTCAGGAGCAGGACAGAGGAGGACTACAAGTGTGACAGTAGCCTGAGCTGAACAGACCCCTGTCTCAAACCCCAAGCAGACAATAACAGACACTGTACACACTGACTTCAAAAGGAAGCCAGAGCAGCCGGGTATGATGACATAGCCTTTAAACCTAGCACAGGCAGGCTGATGTCTCTGAGTTCAGGCCAACCTGCTCTACATTGTAAGTTCCAAGATAGCCATGGCTATATAGTGAGACCTGTCTCAGAAAAACAGACAAAAAAGAGGACAGAATGGATGTTTTTCAAAGATTTAAAATAGAATCTGAATTGTTCTTAAGTCCTTTCAGGTTAGCATACTGATTCTGTAATGAGTTCATCTTCAAAATGGATTTTTCTGTTTTTGTTTTTGCCACTCTTATTTCTCTTCAGCCTGTTTACTAACTGTAAGCTTACCCAGTGTGAAAGTGGACAGATGCTGAGAGCCCCCCCAGAGAAAGCAAGGGTGAAAGGTTTCTCTGATTCATTAGTTGACACTGTGAGAAGAGAGGTAGGCAGTGGGAGCAGAGCCTCAACTGAGGTCAGGGGTCAGTGGTAGACTCTGTTTAGCTGTGGGCATATCATACAGAGTCTAATGCTCTTGGGTATGTGTGCTCACACTAATGCTCTTGGGTATGTCACTGGAGAATGGAGAGGAGGTGGAGAATGGGACGTCTTACACCTTTTTCATTCATGACCCATTTGTGTGAGAAAGTTTTTTATAACTATAGGTGTATGTTTATAAAGTAAGTATACAATGGAAATAATCATTGATAATAAATCATGATGTTTTTATTTAAAACATATTATATATACACAGTTTTACCAAAAGCAACTTTGCATGCTTATTTCTACATAAAAAATTAAGTGTTGGGTGAATATGTAAAACTGTAGGACAAGACTATCAAGCATCTTCATAGATGGTTAATATTTTGTAATAAGTGTTGAGAGTACACACACTTGGTATGAGAAGATGTCAGAAGTATGTTTAGAACCATTTCTGTCCTAGGCCCAAACCAAAATTGACTGATCAACTTTTATGGCACTCAGGCGAGCAGCTTGAACAGTGCTTTCTAAAATCAAGCCTTCTGATGTGCACGAGTCAGAGGCAGACTGGTTGGGTACCTACCTGTAGAGGAGTAGGAAGTATTGTCTTTGTTTTCTGTAGTTAGGCCTTTATGATGGTGCCAGAGCAGAGAACTGTATGTACAGTGTAAATGCTGCAGTCACAGCACTTACATCCCCCTGTCTGAACCAAGGCGTTCTAAACTGTATTCACTGATGTTGGGGATGGGACATGGAGGGGGAAGGCACGTATTGCAGTGCAGTGGACTACTATCAATTTATTGCCCATTGATACTGCATTTATTTTTGATCATTGAACATTCACAAACTTTTGACTGGGACTGGAGAGATGGCTAGTAGTTAAGAGCACGTGCTGTTCATGCAGAAGACCCAGAGTTCAGTCCTCTGACAGCTCACAGCTGGCTAATTGCAGTTACATGGGATCCAACACCCTCTCTGACCTGAGCACCAGACATGTTTGTGGAACACAGATGTACATGCAGGCAAAATTCATACATATAAAATAAAAACAAATTTTAAAAACAAAAGTGTGGTGGAGAGATGTTGTAGCAGTTAAGAGCACTTGTTGCTCCTCCAGAGGACCCAGGTTTGAGCCCACGTACCCACAGCTGTCTGTAACTCCAGTTCCAGGAGATTTGATGCCGTGGCTTGGCTTCCACAGGCTCCATGTGTACACATGGTGCACAGACATACATGTATGTAAGATATGTGAATATACACTAAAAATAAAAATTGTATGAAATTCTCAAAGAATTAATTAAAAATATATTTAAAACACTCAAAGTAAATTCCCTTTTATTGTTGTCAATTTTTTTTGAGACCTATAGAGGTATTTTTGTTTGTTTTTAAGATTTATTTATTTTAGTTATAAGAGTTCACAGAAGTTCACACCAGAAGAGGGCATCAGATCCCATGACAGATGGTTGTGAGTCACCATGCGGTTGCGGGGAATTGAACTCAGGTCCTCTGGAAGAGCAATCAGTGCTCTTAACCACTGAGCCATCTCTCCAGCCCCAAGACCTATAGTTTTTAAAAAGCCATATTATCCAGATATGGTAGTATGCGCTCGTAATCCCAGCACTAGGGAGGCTAGGGTAGGAAGACCATCAATTTGAGGCCAGCCTCCCTATGTAGTAGAAACTTAGATGCTGCAACCCTTTAAAACAGTTTCTCATGTTGTGGTGACCCCCGACCATAAAATTATTTTATAGCTACTTCATAACTGTAATTCTGCTAGTGCAATGAATTGTAATTTAGTATCTGATATGCAGCATATCTGATATGCAGCTCTTGAGAAAGTTCATTTGTCACCCCAAAGGGGTCTCTACCTACAGGTTGAGAACCTATGTTAAGTCTAAGCCTTAGACTATCTAGCAAGGTCCCCATCTTTATAGAGAGACAAGCAAGAAGCTGTGCTAAAAGAGATGCAGACATGGTACCCATGGAGGGGATATGAGCAAGTACCTGGTGTGCTTGTTTATGTTCAGGTATTTGTAGTAGGAGATGAAATAATATTGATTATCTTAAGTACATGCTTTTGGAAGTGGTTATTTTGAATTATCATCCACTTGTGAACTCTGGTTAGTGTGTAGGTCTAATGGGAAGTTCTGGAAGCTCTGATAAAGTGCCTGATAGATACGATCTAGGTGTCCAGCAAACACCTCTCTGCTTGAGTGCATTTGGTACCCTTCCCTCTGTTGTAAACAAATTGACCAGAAATTTCCAAAAGTACAGTGATGTATCTCTTAGGACTACAGACTAATTTATTGCTAGAATGTCATTATCATGACTCTTTGGAATGTTTTTCCTATCAGTTTTTAGATTGACTAATACCTGTCTGGAGGTCTTAGGGAATAAAGATATAGAGGGTATATTTAAAGGAGTCTTGAGTTTCGGGACAAATCACTAAGAATGCAGAATCAGTATACTCCAGCCTTAGACAGGACTTTAGGCCTGGAAAGGAGTTGTGTTAATAACCAAGGTCATACATATAAAGAC